>NW_026868359.1:0-123799 GCF_020745735.1 Hemiscyllium ocellatum
GAGGGATGGAGCAGTTTACAGTGAAAAGGGTGTTAGTAGGATGGAGCGGTTTACACAGACAGGGAGTGATTTCGGTGAATGGAGCAGATGGAACAGAGATAAATGGGTTGTACAGACTGGAGGACCAAACAGAGATATGGAGGGTAGTTGTGACTGAAGATGTATGTAGATAAGAAGTTTTACTTTGGCAGATTATTGAGATATGAAGGGTGTGGAGTCTGACAGATTTTCCAGAAGAGCAGTAATTTTGGTTGGAGACAGTTTCACAATAAGGAGCATTAGTAACCTCCTCCAGTTTGGTCAAGTGGGAAAGGGTTGTAGGGGAGGGTGACATTTACACAGGTAGGGCGTAAGAGCTGGAGAAGTTTATAGAGATGATTAAATGGATGGAGATACAGGAGGGGCTTCCATTGAAAGGGTGGGTGTTAGCGATGGGATGATGTTACACAGAGAGGGAGTCTCGTCAAACTGGATTGGGAGAATCACAGGCTTTCAGTGGGTTATACAGATCGGGAATGCTGCAGGGACCTGAGAGGAATGTTGTGTCTCACCGATTGATCGTGTCTTTATACTCGAAGAGGTACGTAGATACAGAAACATGAAGACAATGTGTGCTGCCTCTTTTTCTTGAACAGAGCCTCAATAACCCCATCAGCAGGGATCCCTAAACCTGCCAGATTTTCCCTTCACTCTGACAGGTACATAGTGGATTCTAGAGATCACACTTTTAAAGGCCTCCCATTTGCCAAGTCATTCCTTTTCCTTCAAACAGACCACCCAGTGATGGGAGCATGATGTGGAGGAGCAGGTGTTGGACAGGGATGGACAACGTTAAAAAACACACAACACCAGCTTACAGTCCAGCAGATTATTTGGAGGCACTGGGTTTCATAGCGCTGCTTCATCAGGGTTGTCGAGCACAATAAACGGCACAGAATTTATAGCAACAGGATTGCAGTTGATGGAATGTAATACCAATCAAATTTAGTTTAAGTTTTCATCTTCAGAATGATCACCTGGACTTCGAAAGCTGGTGCTTTGAATAAATCTGTTGGACTATAAACTGGTGTTATGTGATTTTTTAATTCATCCAATCAACCTCTGCTCCATCCTGCCAAATAGCCCCAAAATTAGCCCTGCTCCAGATTAAGAACCTTAATCTGTGGACTTGCTGCCGTCTTTTTTCCATAACTATGTTAAAACGATGACAGTTGAGGTCACTGGACCCAAAGTGCTCTCCGAATGACACTTCAGTCACTTGCCGTGACCTCGTTTTTCCTGAGGGGTGGGGGTCCTCGTGTTTCAGCTGCCTGAGTCGAGTGGGGCCCTCTCCATATTGATCTAGGAAACTTTCTTGGACACATTTGACAAAATCCACCCCACACAGGACCTTTACACTCTGGGTGGTCCAGTCGATACAGGGAAGTTAAAATCTCCAACCAATACTATTCTATTATTTCAATAGGTTCGAAACCTCTCTTCACATCTGCTCCTCTAGTACCCGCTGGCTATTGGGGGTCCAGAACACCATCCCAGCAGACTGATCATCCTATATTTGTTTTCTAACTTCAGCCATATGACCTCATTTGATCACCCCGAAAGAGTATCCTATCTAAGCACTGTTGTTATGTCCTCCCTTATCAATAAGGCAGCTAGGCTGCCCCTCCTCACTTACTTGTCCTTCTGTCACAACTGTACCTCGTGTGTCCTGGAACACTGAGCTGTCAATCCTGCTTCTTCGCTCAGCCATGTTTCTGTTATGGCTATAATATCACAGTCCCTAGAACCAATCCATGCTCTGAGCTCATCTGCCTTACCAGTCAGTCCTCGTGTGTTAAAATAAATGTCCTTTAAACCAGAAGTCTTTTCATCCCTGTACTGTGCCCCAGATATCCGGATAGGAAACTTGCTCTCGATGGCTGATGTATTTTCCCCAGACTGGTTGATGGTATCCTCTCTTACTCAGAGTCCAAACCCCTGCCAAACTAGTTTAAAACTCCAGGGTAACACAAGCAAATCTCCACCCAAGATACTGGTGCCCTTCTGGTTCAAGTCAAACCCGTCACCTCCTTCCCCCCCCCATGTGTCAGGTTACCTCTACCCCAGAAGAGATCCCAATGATCCAAGAACTGAAAACTCTACCCCTCCACCAGCTCCTCAGCCACACCTCCATCTGGCCTATCTTCTATTCTATCCTCACTGGCACGTGGCACTGGGATTAATCCGGTGATCACAACCTTGATGTCCTGCTTTTTAACTTCTTTCCTCACTCCCTGTACATATTTCACAGATCCCATCCCCTTGACTAACTATGTCATGTGGACCGATGTGCACAATGACCTCTGGGTATTTACCCTGTCACTTCAGAATGTTCAGTAACCGCTCAGAGACACCCTTGACCCTGGTATCCTGGAGGCAGCACACCATCCTGGGTCTCTTGTTTGTCCCCCTCACAACTGAGTCTCCTATCAGTATCAATATCATTAGAGAGGATCTGGCAAACAGAGACTGGGAGGATAATCTGCAGTTGGTTCTATATTTGGCAAATGAGAGTATGTTAAAGTGATACAGTGAGAATTCATGGCCTGTGTGGTCCTGACAAGGGAATAGTAAAGGCAGCAAGTCCAGTGACATCGTAAGTTTGATAAAGAAAATACAGTGCAATACTCAGGCGAAGCCATTCAAAAGTATAGAGTGTGCAAGGAAGGTCCATAAAAATGAAGGATAAACAATGGCCATTAAACATCCTTGGGAGATAATGTTAAGGAAAAGCCACAAGGTATTTTGGCAGTTTAATTAGAATAAGAGAGTTACTGGGGAAAGTGTGGGGCCTGTTAGAAACCAAAGGGACAATCGGTACATGGAGCCAGAGGAAGTAGGTGAGGTCTTCAATGAATGCTTCCCATCTGTATTCACACAATAGCCGGAGATTTCAGTTGGGATGGTGAGTTTCTCAAACATATTAAGATCAATAAGGAGGAGTATTAAATGTTTTCACAGGCTTAAAGGTGGAGAAATCCCCAGTGCCCAATGCAATGTATCCCAGGCTGCTACGAGAGGTAAAGGAGGAGATTGCTGGGGCCCTGGTGGATATATTTAATACTTTTCTGGCTACAGGTGTAGTGCCGAATGATTGGAGGATCGCTAATGTGGTTCCTTTGTGCAAGAAGGGAAGCAGGGATAGGCCAGGTAATTGCAGAGCAGATAGTCTGACCGCAGGGGGAGGGAAATTATTGGGAACAATTCTGAGGGACACAATGAATCAAAATTTGGAAAGGCAGAGATCGATTCGGGATACTTATAACAGATTTGGTTGAGTAAGATCCTTTCCCAAATTCAGCTGAGATTTTTACTTGAAATTACGATTGAGGATTTTGATGAGGGCTGTGCAGATGATGTGGGTTACATAGAGTTCATTACATCGTTTGACGAGGTTCCACATAGAAGGCTGGTCCAACAGACCAATGGCATCCAACACAATGTGGTAAACAGGATCCACAACTGTTGGAGGGCTGCTTTTACGATTGAAATTCTTTCACCAACGGGTGTACCACAGGGATCTGTACGGGAGCCGTTGCTGTTTATTATACACATTGATAACTCTGATGTGAAAGCAGAAGGTATCATTAGTCGGTTTGCAAACGACATGAAAGGTGAGGGTGTTGTCCATAGTGAGGTGGATGATGCCAGGCTGCAGTCTGAAGGTAGAGGCTGGGACAGAATTTCAACACAGGAACTTACATAGAAACATCAGGAAAGAGCACAGCAGACATGGAGGGAAAACTGATTGATAAAAGTGCATTTATTTCAAAATAAAAGGCCTAACAATTAAGGCAAATGAAGTCGGCGCATGGATGTGAACATGGGACTGGAATACCATAAATATGGCAGAAATACAGCTAAACGGGCAGGACTGGGAGCTCAATGTTCCAGGGTACAGATTCCATAGGGAGGATAGAACAGGAGGTGAGAGAGCAGGGGTGGAGTTTTTGATCAGTGAAATATCACTGCAGCACTTAGAGAGGATATTCCTGGGGAACGCCCTTTGAAGCTATAATAGTGCAATTCAGAAATGGGAATGGGTCATCAGTTTGATATGACTGTACGACAGGCCCCCAACAGCCAGCGGGATTTTGAGCAACAAATATGTCGGGAGATCTCAGATATCTGTAAGAATGATAGGATTGGAATGGTCAGTGATTTTAACTTTCCAAACCTAGCCTGGGACTGCCAGAGTGCTCAGAGCTTGAATGGGTGAAATTTGTTAGGCATGTACAAGAAAAATATCTCAGTCAGAATGTAAATGGTTGGACTGCAGAAAGGGGTAAAACCTGACCTACCCTTGGGGAACAAGGTAGGGAAAGGGACTGAGGCATTAGTGGGGCAACACTTTGGCAAAGTGAACACAATTGTATTAGTTTGAAAATAGCGATGGAAAAGCACAAGCCTGGTCCACAAGTTAAAGATCAAAACTATTCTTGCCGCAATCCAGAAGGTATTGGTGAAAAGCTTTTGGCAATTGTTTGTGGAGGCTATTTGCAGGTAAAGGGACGTCAGGCAGGTGGAAAGCTTTCAAAAGAGCAATAAAATGAGAGTTAATGGACACCATATTTCTGTTATGTGAAGAACAATGCTGACACAAGTGGGATACACTCGATGACTGGGTGTATTGAGACTCTGGTCAACAAAAATGGGGCACGTGTCACATATAGCCAGCTGGATTAAGGGAATCCATTGAAGAACATAGCGGATGGAGAAATTCATTTAAGAGGGAAATCAGGAGTGCACAAAGGGGACCAGAAAAAGCTTTGGCAGATCAGACTGAGGAAAATCCAAAGAGATTCTTCAAGTATATTCTTCAGAAGATTAACTAGGGACAGAATATGGCTCCTTGACGATGAATGGGGCCATCCAAGTGTGGAAACACAGGAGATGGGTGAGATCCTGACCAAAAATGTCATGTTTGAACTTAACTTGGAGAAATGCTGGGGAAGTCAGGGAATAAGGAACAGTGACGTCTTCAAAAGACTCCACTTAAGAGAACAAGAGGTACTGAAGGTTCTAAAATGCATATAAGATGGACAAATCCTTGGGAACTAATCAAGCATTTCCCAGGATATTGTGGGAAGCTCAGGAAGAAATTGAGGGGGTCCCATAAAGAGATATTTCAATCACTGATAGCCATGGGTGATGAGCTGGAAGCCGGCTAAGTTTGTGCCAGTGTTTAGGAAAGGCTGCAAGGGTACGTCAGGGACATCAACACCAATTAGTTTGATGTCAGCGATGCAGACATTGTTGGAAGTGATTTTGTGGGACAGGATTTACATACATTTGCAACGACAAGGATTGATTAGGGATAATCAGCACAGCTTTGGAACGCTGCATACAATTCTGATCATTCTGATGTGGGAAGCATTTCCTGAAACTGCAAATGGAGCAAAGATTGACGAAGATGTCACTGAACTGGAGGGTTTGACAGAAATGGATAAGTTGGAAAACAACATGGGGGAATGGCAGATAAGTTTAAGTATAATGCGAAGAATTTTCTACAGCACGCAAGTACAAAAAGCAACTGGAGAGACACTAGGGCTCCTCAATGATCAGTGAGGCCATCCAAGTGTCGAACCACAGGAGATGGGCGAGGGCCTAAATGAGCGTTTCATGTCAGAACGTACTGTGGACAAAGACTAGGAAACAAAGGGAAAGAAACAGTGATGGCTTGTAAAGAGTCTCCGTGACAGAAGGGATGGTGCTGGAGGTCTTAGAACACAAAGGTAGAGAAAGCCCTAGGTCCTGAATAAGTGTACACCAGAACGTTGTGGCAAAGTAGTAGCAGGGACACGAGCAGAAATATTTATATCATTGTCCTTCACATTTACACTGGGTGTAGGTGGCTGAGGGGTGACCTTATAAAGGTTTATAAAACCATGAGGGGTACAGGTAACCAACGTCTTTTCCCAAGGGTAGTGGAGTCCATAACTAGATGGGATTGAACTGCAGAAGGATAAGGTGTTAGCAATTCTGGCAAGTGCAAAAAAAGGTCCCCTGGGCCAGATGGGATTTATTCTTGGCTTCTCTGGGAGGCCAGTAAGGAGGCTGCTGAGCCTTTGGCTTTGATCTTTATGTCGTCATTGCCTTCAGGAATAGTGTCAGAAGGCTGGAGGACAGCAAATGTTGTCCCCTTAACCAAGATGGGGAATAGAGACAACCCTGGGTAATTATAGAGCTGTGAGCCTTCCTTCAATTCTGGGCAAAGTGTTGGAAAGGCTTGTAAAGGCTAGCATTTATAATCATCTGGAGATGAATACGTTGATGAGGGATAGTCAGCATGGTTTTGCGAAGGGTAAGTCATGCCTTACAAACCTTGTTGACTTCTTTGAGTGGACCAAACAGGTGGATGTGGGTAAAGCAGAACTTGGTAGTGCAGATAAGCAGAGAGATTACTGTGTCCATGTACTGAGATGGCTGAAAGTTGCCACCCATTTTGATAGGGTTGTTAAGAAGGCATTCAGCGCGTGAGCTTTTATTGGTACAGGGATTGAGTGTCGGAACCATGAGATAATACTGCAGCTGTACAAAACTCTGGTGCGGCCACATTTGGAGTGTTGCCTAAGGTCCAGGTCACCGCTTTAGAAGAAGGATGTCAAAATATTTGGAAAGGGTTCCGAGGAGTTTTACTACAATGTTACCTGGTACGGTGGGAGGTGTCATGAGGAATGCTGAAGGACTTGAATCTGTTTGTGTTTGAGAGAAGAGTTGAAGGCCAATTGATTGAGACATTTAAGATAATCAGAGGGTGACATGGGTTGGACAGTGAGAGCCTTTTCCCTCGGATGGCGATGCCTAGCATGAGGCCAAATAGCTTTACATTGAGGTAGCAATTAATATTAGTATTAATTAATAGATATGGAACAGATGCCAGAGGTAGGTTCTTTACTCAGAATAGTAGCCTGGCACACTGACCTCGACACCACTGAAGCCAAACGCCAACTCGAGGACACCTCTTCCTATTGCCCCCTTGACCATGACCCCAACACCCATCACCAGACCATCGTCTCCCAGACCATACAGAACCTCATCACCTCAGGAGATCTCCCACCCACAGCTTCCAACCTCATAGTCCGGGAACCCCCCACTGCCCGGTTCTACCTTCTTCACAACATCCACAAGCCTGACCGCCCTGGCCGACCCATTGTCTCAGCATGCTCCTGCCCCACTGAACTCATCTCTACCTACCTCGATACTGTCTTATCCCCCAGTCCAGGAACTCCCCACATTCGTTCGAGACACCACCCACGCGCTCCACCTCCTCCAAGACTTCAGTTTCCCCGGCCCCCAACGCCTCATCTTCACCATGGATATCCAATCCTTCTACACCTCCATCCGCCATGACCCGAGCCTCCAAGCCTGCCGTTTTTTCCTCTCCAGACGTCCCCAACAGTGCCCAACCACTCCCATTCGTTTGGCCGAACTGGTCCTCACCCTTAACAATTTCTCCTTCAAATCCTCCCACTTTCTCCAGAACAAAGGGGTAGCCATGGGCACACATATGGGCCCCAGCTATGCCTGTCTCTTTGTTGACTACGTAGAACAGTTGATCTTTCGTAATTACACCGGCACCACTCTCCACCTCTTCCTCCACTACATTGATGACTGCTTTGGCGCCACCTTGTGCACCTGACCTTAAATTTACCTAGACCATCTCTGACACCTCCCTACCCTTCCTGAACCTCTCCATCTCCATTAATGATGCCCGACTTGACAGTGACATTTTTTATTACAAACCCACCGACTTCCACAGCTACCTGGATTACACTTCTTCACAGGAGAAAGTGAGGACTGCAGATGCTGGAGATCAGAGCTGAAAATGTGTTGCTGGAAAAGCGCAGTAGGTCAGGCAGCATCCAAAGAACAGGAAATTCGACGTTTCGGGCATAAGCCCTTCATCAGGAATGAAAGGCTTATGCCCGAAACCCACTTCTTCCCACCCTACCTCTTGCAAAAATACCATCCCGTATTCCCAATTCCTCCGCCTCCCCTGTATCTGCTCCCAGGAGGACCAATTCCACCACAGAACACACCAGGTGGTCTCCTTCTTTCGAGAACGCAATTTCCCTTCCCACGTGGTTAAAGATGCCCTCCAATGCATCTCGTCCACATCCCGCACTTCCGCCCTCAGACCCCACACTTTCAACCATAACAAGGACAGAACGCCCCTGGTGCTCACCTTCCACCCTCCAATCTTCGCATAAACCAAATCATCCTCCGAAATTTCTGCCACCTCCAAAAAGACCCCACCACCAGGGATATATTTCCTTCTCCATCCCTTTCCACCTTCTGCAAAGACTGTTCCCTCTGTGACTACCTGGTCAGGTCCATGCCCCCCCCCCCCCCAACAATCCATCCTCCCATCCTGGCACTTTCCCCTGCCACCGCATGAACTGTAAAACCTGTGCCGACACATCCTCCCTCACCTCTATCCAAGGCCCTAAAGGAACCTTCCACATTCAATGTTTTACCTACACATCCACTAATATCATTTATTGTATCCATTGCTCCCTATGCGGTCTCCTCTACATTGGGGATACTGGGCGCCTTCTAGCAGAGCGCTTTAGGGAACATCTCTGGGACACTCAGACCAATCAACCACACCACCACTCCGTGGCCCAACATTTCAACTCCCCTTCCCATTCTGTCGAGACATGGAGGTCCCGGGGCTCCTTCACCACCGCTCTCTCACCACCAGATGCCTGGAGGAAGAATGCCGCTTCTTCCGCCTCGGAACATTTCAACCCCAGGGCATCAATGTGGACTTCAACAGTTTCCTCAATTCCCCTTCCCCCACCTCACCCTAGTTCCAAACGTCCAGCTCAGCACTGTCCCCATGACTTGTCTAGACTTGTCCTACCTGCCTGTCTCCTTTTCCACCTATCCACTCCACTCTCTTCTCCCTGACTGATCACCTTCTTCCCCTCCCCCACTCACTTATTGTATTCTATGCTACTTTCTCCCTACCGCCCCCCCACCCTCCTTTAGCTTATCTCTCCAAGCTTCAGGCTCTCTGCTTTTCTTCCTGATGAAGTGCTTTTGCCAGAAACGTCGATTTCGCTGCTCCTTGGATGCTGCCTGAACACCTGTGCTCTTCGAGCACCACTAATCCAGAATCTTTACTCGGAATAGTCAGGGCATGGAATTCATGGCCTGAAACAGTGGTAGACTCGCCAACTTTAAGGGCATTTACACAGTCATTGGATAGGCCTATGGATGAGAATGGAATAGGGAAGGTTAGATGGGCTTCAGATTGGCTCCACAGATTGGCACACATTGAGGGCTGAAGGACCTGTACTGCACTGTCATGTTCTACGTTCTGTGTTCTGGAGGGCATAAGCAGGAGATGGAAGAGGAATAAACTAAAAAGGGTTTGGAGGAGAACATTTTCCACACAGAGTATGGTGCAGGTATGAAATGGGTTTCGAGGGGAACTGGTAGAGAAAAGTACAATAACAACATGTAAAAGACATTTGGGTAGGTACATGGGGAGGAGAAGGTTTGCAGGGATATTGGTCAAGTGCAGGGAAACGCAACTCGTTCAGGACTCTGGTCAGCATGGACCAGTTGGATGGAAGGAAATGTTTCCGTGCTGCATGACCCTGTCTCCTGTTATTGGAGGAGGAGACTACTGCGATAAGGCACGTTATAGACACTGAAGCAAGTTACAGCGAAAGGGATGGTAGTCTGCAATGCAGTACAATTCAAATATGTGGAGGGAGTATAGGGAAGGGAGGAGGTTACCGGGACAGGAACTGTTATAGGAGTTACAAATTATTGAAGATATTAGTCACCAACACATGCCATAGATAGAGAGTGTTGCAGAGTAGTGAGTCTTAGCACAACAGAACTTACTATAGGGGTGTTGATTGAGCCTGGCGTGTGTCTGTTCTGTGCTCCCCTTCCAGCACTGTATCTATGTCATGTTTTGTTAGCCGATGTTTGGAGGTCTGTCTTTGCTCTCTGCTGTGTTCACTGTGAGTGATCTTACCTCACTTCCAGATTTATTGAAGACTCCAAATCTCCCTTCCCTTTGTCTCCCTGGCTGATCAACCATCTTCAATGTGGCGATTAGCAAGACACCCAGCAGCTGGGAAGTCTATTGAATCAGGACCTTCGTAATACCTACAGGAGTCAGAGGAATATACAGTACGGGAAATTAGACTGATCCAGTGAGAGATACACATGAAGAATGGCACTAGGTCCAACAGAGATCTGAAAAACCCTGTCTCCATCCCTGGCCTGTGCTTTTGTGTCTCTCTGGAGTGAAGACTTCAATTGGCTCAGAATCCAGAGTAGATGCAAGAGTGAGAGATGCTGACAGAGGCAGCAATTAGACCCTCACAGTGAGGGATACCACATAGAGAGAGTCTGAGTGATATCACCAGAGGGCAGGAAGATTTCATTATGAAACAATCATGTAGGAAGAGCAGGTTTAGGTTCCTGATGCCCTGGTATCAGTGCTCAGGAATGAGCAACCTTTGAGCAGGTGAAGTGATGATCTCGTGGTCTTATTGAGAGAGCATGTATCCAAAAGCTCACCCAATGTTCAGTGGAGGCAGGTTTAAATCCCACCATCAGAAATGGTGGAATTTGCGATCATCATTTATTTTTAAAACATTGTTATTAACAATCCATGAATAAGTACAAAAACATTGCTGATGTCCAATAAAATGTTTGTTCATCAAAAGTACACTTGGGGACATCTCCCATCCTCGCGTGGTCTGTACGACATCCCCACAGCAAAGTGTTTGCCTCTGAAATGGCCGAGCATGTTACTCAGTTCAAGGGCAGCTAGGGCTGGGCAGGAAAGGCTGGTCAGCCAGAGACACCAACATCCCATACCTGAGTTGAAAAATAAACCATTCGGATGGTCTCGCTGGAAGTGTGCTGGGACCAGGGTCCTGGCCAATCACGTTGGTAGGTTTAGGGACAGGGCTTGAAATTGACAGAGAGGATGCAGGGACAGGGTTCAGGTGAGAGGAGCTTTCCAAATCCAAATAGAAAAGGTGAAGCTTTGGAACAGCATGGGGATGTGGCTGAAGGCAAGCAGAAAGGAACAGGATGGGACCAAGTTTAACCAAAACTGTACGTCAACGAATCAATTTGTGACAGGAAATTGTAGGAAACAGGAAATTATGGTGTTTTTTTTGTGGAATAGACAAAGTCTCTGCCATAAGGTAGATGGATTTGTGACACAGAGATAAAAGAGAATTAGACACCAGGGTGACGTGGTTACAGGGTGAAAAAAGGTGGACATCAATATTCAATGGTTCAAAACCATGTGCAAACTCAGGCAAAGTGGACAACGCTAACAATAATTGATAACAACGGCATTACAGGGAAACCATTTGGCAGCAGATTATGAACTAGAGTCAGTCTGAATGTAAATTCTGGCTACTACTTCCCAAGGACAAAAGCAGCAGAACAGTGTTAGGCCACTGAACAACATTTCATTGCTCATCACTGCATTAAACAGGAACTCATTGGAATTTTTAATAAAGGCATTATGACAATTCAGTGAAAATTCAAAATTCGTATAATCGTGACAATCACACTGACAACATTGATATTGGAAGGGACGTTCGGAGGTTTTTTTTTCAGTGTTTCTTTAAAGATCATATTGTGCAACTGGCTAGGGATGTAACTATGTCAGATCGACAGTTGTGTAATGAAACTTAGTGAATGAGTAATGTCACCTGGAGAGATCCTCTGGGAAATTGTGATAAAGTGCAGTTAAAGAAATATAAAATTTTTAAGTGAATCACAGAAAGGACAAGCTACAACTAGAAACAAAAATTGCCAATTACATGAGTTTGAGAGGAGAACTGACCAAGCTACACAATCTAAACAGACTGAAACATCTGTGTGCATAAATGAACAGTGGTAAACATTTGAAGGATATTGCATTGAAACAGACAAAACATCAACAAGAAACTCACACCTGTCCCTCACTCAGGACAAAATGGATCACATTAGATTATGAGGCTGAGAAGATCACCAAAAAGTACTTAAAATCCTGAAGTGCGAGTGTGCTTTAGGAGTAAGTTTTAAAGGGTTTGCAAAGGGTCTGTTAGCAGGAGGAGGGCAGTTGGCAGAGGAATCCCTGTGAGGGTATAATGTCACAATAGGAACAGGGAGAGGTGAAGGTGCTGGAGGTGGTGAGAGTGTTACAGAGAGTGGTCAGGGACTGAAGTGTGTTTCAAACTAAGTACGGGTTGTTGCAGCTGGAGGGGGTAGGGAGGGACATATGTATTTTTATTTATTCATTAATGGGATGTGGGTGTCACTGCCTGGACTAGCATTCTCTGACCCCACTCTTAATTACCCAGAGTCGGCCCTCTTGCTATGGGTCTGGAGTCAAATGTTGGCCAGACCAGGTGAGAATATTTATTGTTCTTCCCTAAAGCAGGAAGTGAACCTGATGAGTTCTTCCTACTGATCAGCAATGCATTTATGGTGGTCTCACCAATGTCTTGTACAGATACAACATGACATTCCAACTCTTACTCTCCATGCTCTGCCCAATGAAGGTAACCATCCCAAACGCCTGCTTCAACAGCCTGCCTGCCTGTGACGCAACTTTCAAAGTACTGTCTACCCGCATCCCTGGTAACTGATTGACAACACTACCCAGGGCCTGAACATTAACTGTACAAGTCCCACCCTGGTTTGTTTCACCAAAATGGAACACTTCACATTTATCTAATTAAATTCTATCTGCTATTTTTCAGCCCACTCTCCCAGCAGTGCTGTTAATCTTGTTGTATCATAGATAACCTTCTTCACTGTCCACTTTACCACCAATTCCAGTGTCACCCAAGAAACTTACTTACCAGGAAACAAATATTCCCATCCAAACCATTTACCCAAATGACAAACAGCAGGGGACCCACTACACCGCTGGTCACATGCCTCCAGTCAGAAAAACAACATGTCTCCCATCACCCTCTGTCTCCAACCATCAAGCCCAATTTTGTATCCAGTTGACTAGCTCCTCCTGAATGCCATATCCTTTTACACTGATCGGAGGTTGTTACCCATTTACCAAACAGAACATAGAACACAGAACAGTACAGCACAAGACCCTTCGGCCATGATGCCATGCCAACCATTTATCCGACTATAAGACCAAACTAACTTCCATACCCTTCATTTTACTATCATCCAAGTGCTTCTCCAAGAGTCTATTAAATGTACCGAAAGTATCTAATTTTACTACCACCATTGTCAGTGCATTCCAACCACCTACCATTCTCCATCCTTTATCCATCCTCCATTCACCTTAAAATTATACCCCTTGTATTAGCCATTTATGCCATAGGGGAAAAAGTCTCTTACTATTCACTCTCTCTCTGTGACTCTCTTCATCTTGTTCACCTTTACCACGTTGTCCCACCCCTTTCTTCACTCCAATGAGAAAAGCCTTAGCCCCCTCAACCTTTCTTCATAAGAAATACCCTCCATTCCAGGCAGCATCCTGGTAAATTTCCTGTGTATGCTCTCTAAAACTTGCACATCCTTCCTGTAAACAGGGGACCAGAACTGAACTCAATTTTCCAAGTGTGGTCTCACCAGGATGCTATAAAGATGCAGTAAAACCTCGCTGTTCTTAAAATCAATCCCCTTGCTAAGGAAAGCCAACACAATATATGCTTTTTAACAACCCTATCAATGTGTGAGGCAACTTTGAGGGATCTATGGACATGGACCCCTTAATCTCTCTGATCCTCCACACTGCCAAGTGTTCTGCCTTTCACACTGTATTCTGTATTCAAATTCCACCTTCTAGAATAAATCACTTCACACTTTTCCAGCTTGAACACCATTTGAGATTTCCAGCCCAGCTCTGTGTCCTGTCAATGTCCCATTGCAACCTACAACAGCCCTCCACATTACCCACCACTCCACCAGATTGGCAAATTAACGAACCCACTCTCCAACATCCACATACAAGTCATTTATAAAAATCACAGAGAGCAGCGTCCCAAAGCCGACTGTTACAGAACCCCACTGGTCACTGAGCTCCAGGCTCAATACTGTCCATCTGCTGCCATACTCTGTCTTCTCTGGGCCATCCAAGCATGTATCCAGACAGATAGATTTCCCTGTATCCCATGCCTCCTTATTTTCTGTATGAGCTTCAACATATTCTGCCATATCTTCAAAGAAATCAATAAGGGTTGTGATGCATGACCTGCCCCTCACAAACCCCTGCTGACTGTCTAAAATTTAACTAAGATTTTCCAATTCAGTCTGTCAGAGTCCTCTCCAATAATCTGCACACCACAGACATTAGACCAAATCTGCAATTCCCAGGATTCTACCTCCGTAACATGGCCCGGACTCTACAAATCTTCCCTCCTCTGCCATGTTCCCAAAAAGGGCACTGGAGGGTGGTGGGGGTTACAGAGATCTGGAAGAATATAAGGACAGGAGAGTTTTGCAGACCGTCGGAGGGTTGCAGTGCAAAAGGAGAATTCAGTAATTGTGTGGTTACATGGTAATGAACGCATTTGAGGAGGGAGGGAGGGAGGATTGTAGCGAATTGAAAGCTTTCAAAGTTAAGGTGTTTTATTAGGACTGCAAGAGGTTACTGAGTTGGGGAAGGTTTAAGTACTGGTGGATAATACAGAAAATGTCGTTTTGATTGCAATTTCAGGAAGAGGATGCAGGAAGCTGGAGAGTATGGGGTCTGAACGAGGTTACACAAATGAGAAGAGTTGTCAGGGGTGGAGGTGTTTACAGAGACAGCAATGGTCTGATCTGAAGCAGAGGAGCCAGATTGGGAGGGATGTGGGGACTGCAGGTGGTTTGACAGGGAGGGAGGACCATAGGCGCACAGGAGGTTGCAGAAATGTGGAGAGCTGTAGGGCCTGCAGGAGTTCATGGAGATGAGGAGGTTGGGAGGGATGGATCAGTTTACAAGGATAAGGATAGTGGGAGGACAGTGCTGGTTTATACTGACAGGTACTATTTAGGGAATGGAGCAGATTACAGAGATAATGTAGGTTGTCTAGGCTGGAAGAAAAAAAACACACATATGGAGGGTAGTCGTGACTGAACAGGTGGAGAGATGTCGAAATTCTTAGGTTCTGGTGTTATTTAGACATGGAGGATGTGGAATCGGACAGATTTTCCTGGAGATGAGAACAGCAATTTTGATTGGAGACAGTTACACAGAAAAAGGAGCATTAGTAATCTCCTCCAGTTTGGCCTAAGTGGGAAAGTGTTGTTGGGGAGGTTATCGTTAACACAGATAGGGGTGTAAGAGTTGGAGAAGTTTATGCAGATGAGTAGATGGGTGGAAATACTGGAAAAGCTTACACTGACAGGGTGGGTGATAGTGATGAGAGCATGTTACACAGACCGCAGTTCCTTTAGGAACTGAATTGGAACAGTCACAGGGCCTGGAGTGGGTTCAACAGATCGATGTGTGGCATAGACCTGATAGGGTCTCCACAGATTGATTCTGTCTTTAGGGCCGGAAGAGGTTCGGTAGATACGGAAACCTTAAACCCAATGTATACCATCTTCAATTGCCAGATCAGAGCCTCAATATCCGTCATCAGCCAGGGATCCCTAAACCTGCCATTTTCCTTTCACCCTAACAGGTACATACTGACCGTGGATTTTCAGTATCACACTTTTAAAAGCCTCCCATTTTCCAGTCGTTTCTTTTCCTTCAAACAGACTCACCCACTCAACCTCTGCTAGATCCTGCTTCATGGCCCCAAAACTGCCAGTGTTTCAGCATAGCTCCTTAACCTGTGGACCTCTCCTATCATTTTCTGTAGTTATGTTAAAACTAACACAGTTGCGGTCACTGGACCCAAAGTGCCCTCCGACTGACACTTCAGTCACTTCCTCATCTTGTTTTCTCAGGGGATGTTCAATGTTGCGCCCACCTGAATAGAGTAGGACAGCCTATATATTGGTCAAGGAAACTTTCTTGGACCCATTTGACAAATTGTTACCCATATGGTATTCTGAGGTCCCAAGTCAATCCAGGGGAAATTAAAACCTCCAATCAATACTACTCTCTTATTACTTATTCAACACCTATCTACAATCTCTCTACACATCTGCTCTTCTCATACCCGCTGGCTATTTGCGAGTCTGTAATACAGTCCCAACAAAGTGACCGCCCCCCTTCTTTCTAACTCCCAACCATATGGCCTCATTTGATTACTCTTTAGGAGTATCCTCTCTGAGCACTGTTGTTATGCTCTCATTTATCAAAAGCGCACTCCCCCTCCTCAATTACTTGTCTTTCTGTCACACTTGTACCTTCTGTATCCTGGAACACTGAGCTGTTATTCCTGCCCTTCTCTCAGCCATGTTTCTGTTATGGCTATAACATCCCAGTCCCCAGAGCCAATCCATGCTCTGAGCTCGTCTGCCTTACCAGTCAGGCCTCATGAAATAAATGTACTTTAAACCAGAAGTCTTTTCCTCCCTTGACTGTGCCCCTGGATATCCTGAATAGGAAACGTGCTCTCGGTGGCTGGTGGATTTTCCTCTGACTGGCTGATGGTCTCTTTAGTTTTCATAATCCCCATTGTCCAGGTCACTTCTACCCCAGAAGAGACCCCAATGATCCAAGACGTAAAAACCCTTCCCCCTCCACCAGCTCCTCAGGCACTCATCCATCCGACTCGTCTTTTTATTTCCATATTCACTACGAGCGGCACTGGGAGTAATCTGGGGCTCACTACCTTTGTAGTCCTGCTTTTTACCTTCTTACCTAACTCCTAATACTCACTTGACCAGATCCCATCCAACTGTATCTATGTCATGTGTACTGATGTGCACAATTACCACTGGTTGCTTGCCCTGTCCCTGGAGAAAGTGGCAAAACCTGACCTCCCTTTGGGAACAAGGCAGGGAAAGGGACTGAGGTGTAAGTTGGGAAGCACTTTGACAAAGTGACCACAACTGTATTAATTTGAAAACAGTTATGGAAAATGACAGGCCTGATCCACAAGTGAAAGACCAAAATTGGTCTGCTCCAATCCAGACGGTATTGGGCAAGAACTTTTAGCAGTTGATTGTGGAGAGTATTTGCAGGTAAATGGACCTCAGGCAGGTGGGAAACTATCAAAAGAAAGATAAAATGAGAGTTCAGTGTGAGGATATTTCTGTTAGTGTGAAGGACAATGCTGATTACAAGAAGGAAATTCTGGATGATTGGGGGTATTGAGGTTCTGGTCAAGATAAAGGCGTCCATGTCACATATGGCCAGCTGGATTCCTCAAAGAACATTGTGGGTTCAGTAATACACTGAAGAGGGAGAGCAGGAGGGCAAGCAGGAGACCTGAGAAACCTTTGGCTGATAATGCTGAGGCAAATCCAAAGGAATTCGACATGAATACTAACGAGAGACGATTAACTAGAGACAGAATATGTCCCTTGAAGATCAATGGGATAATCCATGTGTGGAACCACAGGAGATGGGTGAGATTCTTGACGAAAATTTCACATCAGAACTTAAAGACTGGGGAAGTCAGGGAAATGAAGTCTTCAAAAGACTCCGCATAACAAAACGGGAGGTGCTGGAAATTTTAAAACGCCTAAAAAAAAGTCAAATTCCTGGAGCTAATCATGTATATCTGAGGACACTGGGGGAAACTCTGGAAGAATTGTCCCTTAAAGAGATATTTATATCAGTGACAGCCACGGGTGATGAGCTGGAAGCCTGGAGGGTGTTTCACGTTGTGCCATTATTTAAAACTTTTGCGAGGGAACTCAAGGCACCTAAAGACCAATTGGCTTGATGTTAGTGGTGCGTACGGTGTTGGAGGGGGCTCTGAGGGACAGTAGTTACATGCATTTCGAACGGCGAAGGTTAATTAGGGACAGTTGACACAAAGTACACAAGTAGTGTCTCACAAACTTGCCTGAGTTTGTTGTAGAGGTGACTAAGAAGATAGAAGAAGACAGAACAGGAGACTGTGTCTATACTGACCACAGCAAGGCATTGGACAGGGTTTAGCGTGGAACACTGGTTAGTAAGGTTAGATCACATGGTTTCAGGGAGAACTAGCCAACTGGATACAACATTGGCTTGACAATAGGAGACAGAGTGGTGGGAGAGCGTTGTTGTGCAGACTGGGGGCCTATGACCAGCAGTGTGCCATAAGGAACAGTGCTGGGTCCACTGTTATGCATCATTTACAGAAAACATTTCAGTAAGAGCATAGGAGTCATTGTTAGTCAGTTTGTTGATAAACGTCCGGATAGAACACGGGTTATAGTGGGCAGGGAATACAGTTCTTGAAGGGGATCTCGAACAACTGAGCCAGTGGCCAAGGAATGACCGATGGAGCTGAATTCAGGTGATGGATTCTGTCAAGACAAACCAGGGAGGACTAACACAGTTAATAGTCGGGCCCTGGGCAGTGCTGTCGAACATAGATAGACCAAGGAATGCAGTTCCTTGGATGGTGCATCACAGGTGGACAAGGTGGGGAAAGTGGAATTTGGCACACTTGCCCTCATGGGTCAGAGAATTGAATACATACGTTGGCACATCATGGTACGGCTGTACAAGGCATTGCTGGGTCCCCAGTTGGAGTACTGTGGAGAATTCTGATCATCCTGCTTTAGGAAGCATTTCCGGAAACTGTAAATGGAGCAAGGATTGACGAAGATGTTACTGATACTGGAGGGTTTTAGAGAAACGGAGAAGCCGGATAAAGCTGGAAAGCAAAATGGGGGATGAGATAGCTTTGGCAGATAAGGTTAAGGAGATTGCAAGAAAATTCTACAGCACACAAGTACAAAAACGCAACTAGAGAGACAATAGGGCCCTGCAAAGATCAATAAGGACATCCATGTGTGGAAACCACAGGAGATTGGTAAGACCCTAAATGAACATTTTGTCAGAAATTACTGCAGACAAGTCAGTTAAAGAGACAGTGATGGCTTGAAAAGAGTTCCCATTATAGAAGAGGTAGTGCTGGAGGTCTTCAAACACAAAGGTAGAGAATGCCTTAAGTCCTGAATAAGTGTATCCCAGAACATTGTGATAAGTAGTGGCAGGGACAAGAGCAGAACTATTTGTATCATTGTCCTTCGATGATACAAGTCGCAGGACGATGATTAAAAACACGAGGGATACAGGTAAGGTGATTAGCCAGGGCAGTGGAGTCCATAACTAGATTGAATTGAAGTACAGAAGGGGGAGGTGTTAGCAATTCTGCAAAGTCTAAAAATAGATAAATCTATTGGCCGGATGGGATTTATCCTCGGATTCTCTGGGAAGCCACGAAGGAGATTGCCAAGCCTTTGATTTTGATCTTTTTGTCATCATTGTTTACAGGAATAGTGCTAGAAGGCTGGAGGATAGCAAATGTTGTCTCCTTAGATTAGATTACTTCCAGTGTGGAAATAGACCCTTCGGCCCAACAAGTCCACACTCACCACATCTGATGAGATTTATTAGAAAGTTACCTGGTACGGAGGAAAGGTCTTATGAGGAAAGGCTGAGGGACTTTAAGCTGTTTTTGTTCAAAAGAATGTGTTTGAAGTCAATTAATAGAGACATATAAGATAATCAGCAGGTGAGATGGGTTGGACAGTGAAAGCCTTTTCTCTTGGGTGGCGATGTCTACCAGGAGGGGAGATAGCTTTAAATTTAGGTTGATGCTAATATTAATAAATAGATATGGGACGGATGCCAGAGGTAGGTTCTTTTTTCAGAATAGTCGGGGCATGGAATGCATTGCCTGCAACAGTGGTAGACTCGCCAATTTTAAGGGCATTTAAACGGTCGTTGGATAGGCATATGGACATGAATTTGAATAGTGTTGGCTACTTGGGCTTCAGATTGGTTCCACAGGTTGGTGCAAAATCGAAGGCCGAAGGGCCTGCATTGCGCTGTCATGTTCTGTGTGCTAGTGGGCATAAATATGAGATGGGAGAGGAAGCACTTAAAAGAGATTTTAGGAGAAAATTTTCTACACAGACGATGGTGCAGTTATGGAATGAGCTTCCAGGGGAAGTGGTAGAGAAAAGTACAATTACAACATTAAAATACATTTGGGCAGGTACTTGGGAGGAGAAGGTTTGAAGGGATCCGGTCAAATACAGGGAAACGTGACTTGTTCATGGACTCTGGTCAGCATGGACTAGTTGGATTGAAGGATTGTGCTGCATGCCTCTGTCTCCAGTTATTGGAGGAGGAGACTACTAAGATAAGGCATGTTGTCGACACTGAAGCAAGTTACAGCGATAGGGATGGTAGTCTGGAATGCAGTACATTTCAAATATATCGAGGGACTATTGAGATAGGAGGAGGTTACAGAGATATAAACTGTTATAGGAGTTACAAATTATTGAAGACACTGGTGTACAAGACATGCCATAGATAGTGATGCAGAGTAGTGAGTCTTAGTACAACAGAACTTAGAATGGGGCGATGATTGAGCCTGGGGTGTGTGTGAACTGTGCTCACCCTCCAGCACTGTATCAGTGACATATATTGTCTGCCGATGTTTGGAGCCCTCTCGTTGCTCTCTGCTCTGTGCACTGTGAGTGATCTTACCTCACTGCAGGATTTATTGAAGGCTGCAGATCTCCCTCTCTTTTGTCTCTCTGGCTGACCAACTATCTTCAATGTGATGATGGACGAGACACCCAGCAGCTGGGAAGTTAATCGAGTCTGAACCTTCCTGAGTACCTACACGAGACAGGAATAGGCAGAATGGGAATTGTGCTGCCTCGTCTTTCTTCAGAAGAGTGAAACAGACAGAGACAGAGACAGACAGAGACAGACAGAAAGCAAGATCCTAAGTGATATCACCAGAGTGCTGGGAGATATCAGGATCACACAACTGTGTTGGATTGACAGGTTTTGCTTCATGATGCACTGGTATAACCGGTCAGGAATGAGCAACCTGTGAGCAGGTGAAGTGATGGCCTCGTGGTATTATTGCTGGAGCATGTATCCCAAACCTCTGCTAATGTTCGGGGGATACAGGCTGGAATCCCAGCATCAACAATGGTGGAATTTGAAATCACTAATTTTAAAAATAGTAATTAACAATCGACAAGTAAGTATGAGACCATTGCTGATGACCAAAAAACCCAAACACTTGCCCTTTCGAGAAGGACATCTGCCCATCCTCACCTGATCTGCACGACATACCCACAGCAAAGTGGTTGCCTCTCACTGACCCGCTGAACTGGCTGAGAAAGATATTCAGCTCAAGGGCAGCTCCGGCTGGGCAAGAAAGGTTGGTCAGCCAGAGATACTTCATCCCATGCCTGATTTTAAATATAATCCTTTTGGATGGCCCCACTGGAACGGTGCTGGGACCATTGTCCTGGCCGATCATGTCGGTAGGTTAATGGCCAAGGGTTTAAACTGCCAGAGAGGATGCAGGGACAGCGTTCAGGTGAAAGGAACTTTCCGAATCTAAAGGGAAAATGTGACACACGAAAACAGCATGGGGATCTGGCTGAAGATAAGCAAAAAGGAACAGGATGGGACAGAGTTTAAGTAAAATTGTACGTCAGTGAATAGATTTGTGACAATAAATTAAGGAAAGGAATACTTTTAATTGAATGGACAAAGTCGATGCAATAAGGTGGATTTGTGACAGAGATAAAAGAGATTTAGACACCAGGGAAATATGGATACAGTGTGAACAAAAATATTCAGTGGTTTACAACCTTGCCGATACTCGGGCAAAATGTGTAATGCTAACAATAATGGATAACGAAGACATCACAAAGAAAGCATTTGGCATCAGAGCATGAAGTCGAGTCAGTCTGAATGTAAATTCTGGCTACTACTTGCCAAGGACACAAGCAGCAGAACAATTTTAGCCAACGAACTTTATTCCATTGCTCATCACTGTATTACACAGGAACTCATTGGATTTTTAATAAAGGCATTGTGATAATTTTGGAAAACTTCAATATTTGTATAATCTGGACCAATCACACGGAGAACATTGATATTGGAAGAGGAGTTCGGTTATTTTTTTTTCAGTGTTTCGCTGTGCAACAGGCTAGGGATGTAACTATGTCAGAGCGACCGTGTGATGAAACTTAGTGAATGTGTAACGTCACCGGGGGAGATCCTTCGGGAAATTGTGATAACGTACAGCTAAATACACAAAATGTTTTAAAGTGAATCACAGAAAGGACGAGCTGCAACTAGAAACAAAAATAGCCAATTACATGAGTTTGAGAGGAGAACTGACCAAGGTAAACAGCCTAAACAGACTGAAATATGTGTTTGTAAATGGACAGTGGAAAACATTTCAAGGAACAGTATAAAACACTCAACAGAAGGACATTCCATTGAAACAGTAAAACCCTCAGCAAGAAATCCCCACTGGTCCCTCACTCAGGACAAAAGGGATCATACTAGATTATGAGGCTGAGAAGATCAGCACAAAATACTTAAAATCTTGAAGTGAGAGAGTGCTTTAGGAGTAAATGTTAAATGGATTGCAAAGGGTCTGGTAGCAGGAGGAGGGCAGTGGGAAGGGGAATCATTGTCAGGGTTTAATGACACGATAGGAACAGGGAGAGGTGAAGGTGGGAGGTGGTGAGAGTGTTATAGAGAGTGGTCAGGTCTAGAATGGTGTTACAAAACCAGTACGGATTGCTGCAGCTGGACTTGTTTCCAGAGGTACGGAAGTGCATAGGTCTTTTTATTTATTCATTCGTTGGATGTAGTTGTCACTGCCTGGACGAACATTCTTTGACCCGACTGCTAATTACCCAGAGGGTAGCTTAGAGTCAGCCATATTGCTGTAGGTCTGGATCAGATTCCTAAAAGGAGGTAAGTGAACCAAATGAGTTCTTCTTACTGAACAACAATATTTTTATGATAGCCTCACCAATGTATTTTACAGATGCACCATTACATGCCAACTCTTACTCTCAATGCTCTCCCCAATGAAGGTAAACATCCCAAATGTCTGATTCACCAGCCTGTCTACCTGTGACAACACATTCAAAGAACTGTGTACCTGCATCCCTCGGTCTCTGACTGACAACACCACCCAGGGCCCAAACATTAACTGTACAGGTCCCACCCTGGTTTGTTTCACCAAAATAGAACACTTCACATTTATCTAATTAAACTCCATCTGCTATTCTTCAGCCCACTATCCCAGCAGTACTGTTCATCATGTTGTAATATATACGATCTTCTCCACTAACCACTTTACCTCCAATGTCAGTATCACCCAAGAAGCTTACTTACCAGGAAACCAATATTCCATCCAAACCATTTATCCAAATGACAAACAACAGGGGACCCACTACACCGCTGGTCACATGCCTCCAGTCAGAAACACATGTCTCCCATCACCCGCTGTCTCCTACCATCAAGCCAATTTTGAATCCAGTTCACTAGCTCCTCCTGAATGCCATATGATTTTACACTGATCTGAGTTTATCACCCAGCTTACCAGACAGAACATAGAACGCAGAACAGTTCAGCCCAAGACCCTTCGGCCATGATTTCATGCCAACCTTTTATCCAACTATAAGATCAAAATTACCTACATACCCTTCATTTTACTATTATCCATGTGTCTGTCCAAGAGTCTATTAAATGTCCCGAATGTGTCTAATTTTACTACCACCATTGGCAGTCCATCCAACCACCTACCATTCTCTATCCTCTTATCCATCCTCCATTCACCTTAAAATTATGCCGCCTTGTTACAGCCATTTATTCCATAAGAGGAAAAGTCTCTGACTATTCACTCTCTTTGTGCCTATCATCATTTTGTTCACCTCTACAGGGTTGCCCCACCCCCTTCTTCACTTCAATGAAAAAAGCCTTAGCTCCCTCAAACTTTCTTCATGAGAAATGTCCTCCATTCCAAGCAGCACCCTGGTAAATTTCTTGTGTACCCTCTCTGAAACTTGCACATCCTTCCTGTAAACAGGGGGCCTGAACTGAACACAATATTCCAAGTGTGGTCTCAGTAGGAGGCTATTAAGATGCAGTAAAACCTCACTGCTCTTAAAATCTACCCCCTTGCTAAGGAAAGCCAACACAATATACGCCTTTTTAACAACCCTACCAACGTACGTGGCAACTTGAGAGATCTATGGACATAGACCCCATGGTCTCTCTGTTCCTCCACACTGCCAAGTATTCTGCCTTTTAACCCTGAATTCTGTATTAAAATTCAACCTTCCAGAATGAATCACTTCACACTTTTCCAGATTTAACTCCATCTGCAACTTTCAGGCCAGCTGTGTACTGTCAATGTCCCTATGCAATCTACAATAGCCCTCCACATTACCCACCACTCCAACAATCTTCGTATGATTAGCAAACTTACATAAAACATAGAAAAATACAGCGCAGTACAGGCCCTTTGGCCCTCGATGTTGCGCTGATCCAAGCCCACATAACCCACACTCGTCCACTATCCTCCATATGCTTATCCAATGCCCGTTTAAATGCCCAGAAAGAGGGAGAATCCACCACTGCTACTGGCAGGGCATTCCATGAACTCACAACTCGCTGAGTAAAGAATCTACCCCTAACATCTGTCCTATACCTACTACCTCTTAATTTAAAGCTATGCCCCCTTGTAATAGTTGACTCCATACGTGGAAAAAGGTTCTCATGGTCAACCCTATCTAAACCCCTAATCATCTTATACACCTCTATCAAGTCACCCCTAAACCTTCTTTTCTCCAATGAAAACAGCCCCAAGTGCCTCAGCCTTTCCTCATATGATCTTCCTACCATACCAGGCAACATCCTGGTAAACCTCCTCTGCACCCGTTCCAGTGCCTCCACATCCTTCCTATCGTATGGCGACCAAAACTGCACACAATACTCCAGATGCGGCCGCACCAGAGTCTTATACAACTGCAACATGACCTCAGGACTCCGGAACTCAATTCCTCTGCCAATAAAAGCCAGTACGCTATATGCCTTCTTCACAGCACTATTTACCTGGCTGGCAACTTTCAGAGATCTGTGTACATGGACACCAAGATCCCTCTGCTCATCCACACTACCAAGTATCTGATCATTAGCCCAGTACCCCATCTTCTTGTTACTCTTACCAAAGTGAATCACTTCACACTTAGCTACATTGAACTCCATTTGCCACCTTTCTGCCCAGCTCTGCAGGCTGATCTATATCCCGCTGTAACCTGCCACATCCTTCCTCACTGTCAACAACTCCACCGACTTTCGTATCATTCACAAACTTGCTCACCCAACCTTCTAGCCCCTCCTCCAGGTCATTTATAAAAATGACAAACAGTAATGGTCCCAAAACAGATCCTTGCGGAACACCGCTAGTAACTACACTCCAAGATGAAACTTTACCATCAACTACTACCCTCTGTCGTCTTCCAGCCAGCCAATTCCTAATCCAAACCTCCAACGCACCCTCAATGCCATAACGCCGTATTTTTTGCAGTAGCCTACCATGGGGAACCTTATCAAATGCCTTACTAAAATCCATATACACCACATCTACTGCTTTACCCTCATCCACCTCCTTAGTCACCTTCTCAAAGAATTCAATAAGGTTTGTGAGGCACGACCTGCCCTTCACAAAACCATGCTGACTATCCTTGATCACATTATTCCTATCCAGATGTTCATAAATTCTATCCCTTACAATTCTCTCTAAGACTTTGCCCACAACAGAAGTGAGACTCACCGGACTATAGTTACTAGGGTTATCCCTACTCCCCTTCTTGAACAAGGGAACCACATTTGCTATCCTCCAGTCTTCTGGCACTATTCCTGTAGACAACGAGGACATAAACATCAAGGCCAATGACTCTGCAATCTCCTCCCTTGCTTCCCAGAGATTCCTAGGATAAGTGCCATCAGGCCCAGGGGACTTTTCACCCTTTCCAGAATTTCCAACACCTCTTCCCTACATACCTCAAAGCCATCCATTCTAATTGTGACTCAATATTCACTTCGGCAACAATGCCCTGTTCCTGAGTGAATACTGACGAAAAGTATTCATTCAGTATCTCCCCAATCTCTTCAGCCTCCACATGCAACTTCTCATTACTATCCTTGACTGGACCTATTCCTACCCTAGTCATTCTTTTATTCCTGACATACCTATAGAAAGCCTTTGGGTTTTCCCTAATCCTACCAACTCAGGACTTTTCATGTCCCCTCCTTGCTGCTCTTAGCTCTCTTTAGATCCTTCCTGGCTACCTTATAACTCTCAATTTCCCCAACTGAACCTTCACGCCTCATCTTTACATAGGCCGCCCTCTTCCCTTTAACCAGGGTAACCAATTCCATATTAAACCACGGCTCCCTCACATGACCCTTTCCTCCCTGCCTGACAGGTACATACTTATCAAGGCCACTCAATAGTTGCTCCTTGAACAAGCTCCATATATCGATTGCACCCTTCTCTTGAAGCCTACTTTTCCATCCTAAGTCATGCCTCACCGCACATAATTTCCCTGCCCCCAGCTATAACTCTTGCCCTGCAGTGCACACTTATCCCTCTCCATCACCAGATTAACAGTCACCGAATTGTGATCACTGTCCCCAAAGTGCTCACCTACCTCCAATTCTAACACCTGGCCTGGTTCGTTACCCAGAACCAAATCCAGTATGGCCTCACCTCTTACTAACCCACTCTCCAAACTCCACATCCAAGTCATTTATAAAAATCACAGAGAGCAGAGTCCCAGAGCCGACTGTTACAGAACACCACTGGTCACTGAGCTCCAGACTCAATACTGTCCACCTGCTGCCACCCTCTGTCTTCTCTGGGCCATCTAATCCTGTAACCAGACAGACAGATTTCCCTGTATCCCATGCCTCCTTATTTTCTGAATGAGCCATCAACGTATTCGCTCATATCCTCAAATAATTCAATAAGATTTGTGAGGCATGACCTGCCCCTCACAAACCCGTGCTGACTGTCTCTAATGAAACGATAGTTTTCCAAGTAGTCATAAATCCTGTCTTTAGAGTCTTTGCCAATAATCTGCACCCCACAGACATTAGACTAAATCTGAAATTCCCAGGATTGTACCTCTGTAACATGGCCCGGACTCTACAAAACATCCCTCCTCTGCCAGGTTCCCCAGAAGGGCACTGGAGGGCGGTGGGGGTTACAGAGTCAGGGAGGGATATCAGGACAAAAGGATTTTGCAGACATTAGGAGGGTTGCAGTGCCAAAAGGTGACTTCAGTGATTGTGATGTTTCATGGTGATGAAGGTAGTTGAGGAGGGAGGGAGGGAGGATTGTAGGGAATTAAGAGGTTTCACAGTTTAGGTGCTTTGTTAGGGCTGCAAGTGGTTACTGAGTTGGGGAGGTTTAAGCACTGGTGGATATTACATAAACATGTGGTTTTAGTTGCAATGCAGGAAGAGGATGCAGGAAGCTGGAGAGTATGGGGTCTGAACGAGGTTACACAAATGAGAAGAGTTGTCAGGGGTGGAGGTGTTTACAGAGACAGCAATGGTCTGATTTGGAGCAGAGGACCCAGATTGGGAGGGATGTGGGGACTGGAGGTGGTTTCACAGGGAGGGAGGACCATAGGCCCACAGGAGGTTACAGAAATGTGGAGAGCTGTAGGGCTGACGGGTTCAAGGAGTTGGGAATGCTGGGAGGGATAGAGAAGTTTACCAGGATAAGGATGTTTGTACGACAGGGCTGGATCACACAGACAGGGACTGTTTTAGGGAACTGAGCAGATTACAGAGATAAAGAGGTTTGTAACATCTGGCGGAACAAACAGAGATATGGAGGGTCATTGTGACTGAAGATGTTTATAGATATAGGAAGGCTTAGGTTCTGGGCGTTAAGGAGGGTGTGGAATCTGGATTCGTTTTTCAGAGATTGGGGTAGCAAGTTTGGTTGGAGACAGTTTCACAGATAAGGGAGCATTACACAAACAGGAGGAAGTTCCTGCGGTAGGGAGGGTTCGAGTGGAGAGTGATGTTTACACAGATAGGGATGTAAGAGCTGGAGAAGGTTATGGAGATGCGTAACTGGATGGAGATACAGGAGGAGCTTACATTGACACGGTGGGTGATAGTGACGGGAGAATGTTACATAGTTAATGAGTCTTGTAGGATCAGGACCGGGTGAAACACAGGCATTGGAGTGGGATCTACAGATCGGGAGTGTTGCAGGGACCTGAGAGGATAACACAGATAGGGATGCTGGTAGGGTCTCCACAGACTGATGGCGTTTTAGGGACTGGAAGAGGTTATGTACACAGGGAGGGCTGTAAGACTGCAGGAGCTTATGGAGAGTTGAAGATTTGGAGCAGTTCACAGAGGGAGGGTTCTCCGACAGGAGTAGGTCACAGATAGTGAGGGTTGTGTTGCCTGAGTAAGTTAAAGAGAGGGGAGTTTTCGGGTCCAGAAGAGATTACACTGACAGGGACAGTTGAAGAGAGCGAAGCAAAAATGCCTGGAGAAGGTTACACAGATAGGGAGGTGAGTAGGGACTGAAGGTGAATACACAAACATGGAGGGTTATATTGTTAGACGGAGCTTAGAGGGATAGGGACTGGTGTCGGGATTTACACAGATAGGGAAGGTTGTGTTTTTGGAGAAGGTTACAATGACACAGATAGTGGGAGGGAGTGTTTAATGGACTACAGAAGAGCTCAGAGAGAATGAATTCTGGGGAGTGGAATAGATTACAGACACAGAGATGGCTGGCGGGTTGAAGAGAGCTTCTAAAGATCCTCAGTGCTGTAAGGCTGGAGGGAGGTTACAATAATAAGGGTTTCCTACACTTATTGACGTTTTTGATATAGAGAAAGTCTCAGAACGGGACTGTCAAAAGGAGGTACACACAGTCCAGATGGGTTTACAGAGATATAAATGTTTTGGGGGTGGGGGGGGGGGGGTTCAGGATGGAACAGTGATTGGGAGTGATGTAACCAATGACAACAGTTATAAGGATTGTTCTAAAAGCAGGAAGAGGTGACAGTCATATCGATCATGGTAAGGACTGGAGAAGCTGACATCGCCAAGGAGTGTTTTAGAGACTGTTGGAGATTACACATATAAGGAGAGTATTGGGGATGAGGCAAGGTTCAAGAGACAGGGATGGTTGACAGGACTGGACAATAACCTGAATAGAACCTCCACAGTGTGGAAAAAGGCCATTTGGCCCAACAAGCCCACACCAACCCTCTAAAGAGCATCCTAACCAGACCCATCCCTCTCCCTGTCCATTAAACCCTGCATTTCTCACGATGAACTCACCTAAAGCACACTTGCCTGAATACTACGGTCAATTTATGATCGACAATCACTTATCGTGAAAATGTCGAGCTATGGCAGGAAACTAAAGCACCCGGAAGAAACCTACACAGTCAAGGGGGAGAACATGCAAAGTCCACACAGACAATCGGCCAAGGCTGGAATTAAAGCCAGGTTCCAGGCACAGTGAGGCTGATTATACAGAGCACTGCAGAGATTGGACTAGGTCACAAAGTTCACAAGGTTTATTGGAACAGGAAGAGAATATAGTCAGGGACAGGATAAGGTTCCATAGATGGTGTCCATGAGAGGGACAGGAGGAGGTGAACGCAATAGGTAGGGTTGTGGATTCTCTCTACAATTAGAGTTAGGGACAGTTGGGGAGACTGGATGAAGTTAGTCATACTCAGAGTTGTATACATTGGGTGAGGTTACTGAGTTAGCAAGGATTCTTTGGACTGGCTGAGGTCATCGACAGAGGCAGTTGTGAGAATGAGAGTTGTTACAACAACTGAGAGGATATTTCAGGTACATGGATGGTTTTAGTGGCTGCAGGATGTTCGAGAGCTAGGAAGGCTAGTACTGACTGGAGGTGGTCAAAGGTACGGAACATTGTAGTGTTGGGAGTTAGTCACAGAGACAGAGAAGATTGAAGAGAGAGAGAGAGGGGGCATGGTTACAGATCTCGGGAGCGTTCAGGAAGCTTCAGAACATTACATAATGGGAGGGTTGGTAGGAAACGCTGTACAAACAGTGAGGTGAATTGGATGATGGAAGGTTAGAGATAATGAGGTGCTGTAGGACAGGATGGAGGACTGCTGTTGGGATTGGAAAAGGTTACAGCAACGTGATTGGGCTGTAGTGCTGGACAAGATGACAGACATAAGGATTTTTAGAGTGTTTCGGTGATAGTAGTCCTAACACTAGCTTTCAAAGTCATTTTGGTAAAATAAGGATAGGGCAGAAGTGACGACGCCAAATTTGTGGAAGCCCCATCATCATTAGAATATTACTGTCACTGGGCATTATCACTACCACGAGACAGGATCTGGCAAACACAGACCGGGAGGAACTTTTTGATGTTGGGTTCACACTCAGAAACAGGAAGTATGTTAAATTGATACAGGGAGAATTCAAGGCCAGTGTGTTCTGCGAAGAGTGAATGACAAAGGCAGTAACTCCAGTGAATACTGGTCAAGCGATATCCTGAGCTTGATGAAGGAAATACAAGGCGATGAAAACAGGCAAAGACCGACCAACATATAGATAGTGCAAGGCAATCCTTAAAATGACGGGCAAATAATGAGCATGAAATATCCTTGGCAGATACTGTTAAGGAGAGGCCACAGGGAATTTAATGAGTACAGTTCGAGGAAGAGGATTCCCAGGTAAACAGCGAGGCTTGTTAGAAACCAAAGGGCCAATCTGTAATGGAGCCAGTGGAAATTGGTGAGAACTTCAATGAATACTTCCCATCTGTATTCACACAGGAGAAAGACATTGTCACCGGGGATTTCAGTTGGGACGGTGAGGTTCGAGAACAAGAAAAGATGAATAAGGAGGAGGTATTAAATGTTTTCACAGGCATAAAGGTGGAGAAATCCCCAGTGCCTAATGAAATGTATCCCAGGCTGCTATGGGAGGTAAGGGAGGAGATTGTTGGGCCCCTGGTGGATATATATAAAACTTTGCTGGCCACAGGTGAAGTGTTGAATGACTGGAGGGTCGCTAATGTGGTTCTTTTGTTCAAGAAGGGCAGCAGGGATAGGCCAGGTAATTACAGAGCAGATAGTCTGACAGCAGAGGGAGGGAAATTATTGGAATGAATTTTGAGGATGAATCAACACTTCCAAAGGCAAAGATCACCTCTGCAGCGTCATCACAGATTTGGAAGAGTGAGATACTGTCTGAGGAATTCAGTTCAGTTTTTTTGAAATGGTGTCGAAAAATATTGATGAGGGCAGTGCAGATGATGTGGTTTACATGGACTTGAATAAGGCCTTTGACAAGGTCCCTCGTGGAAGGCTGGTCCAAATGTAAAGAGCCAATGGGATCCAAGGCAAGTTGGTAATGTGGATTAAAAAAAACAGTGGATAGACTTCTCGTGTTTGGAATTCTTTCATCAGTGGGTGCACCACAGGGATCTGCGCAGGAAGCATTGCTGGTTATTTTGTGGAATAATAACTCCCATGTAAAAACAGAAGGAATCATTAGTAGGTTTGCAGATGACATGAAAGGTGAGGGATGGTCTCAGATTGCAGTCAGATATCAATCAGATGATAAACTGAGCAGAGTAATGGCAGATGGAGTTTACTTCTGATCACTGTGAGGCAATGCACTATGGGAAGTCTCATAAGTGAACGATATACATCATGAATAGTAGGTCCTCCTGGAGTACTGAGGAACACAGGGACATTGGTGAACAAGTTTCTGGACGTCTGAAGGTGTCAGCATAAGTGGACCTGAACTGGGAGCAGGAGCGGGACCCATATCCTGGTGGGGCGATTGTTAGAGCTGCTTGAGAGGATATAATCTGATCTGGCAGGATGTTGCAACTTAAACAGTTGGAAGGCCAGAAAGAAGATTGAGGTTGGTGCACAAGTTAAAGAGAGCAATTTCAGCAGACAAGGCAGGCACGAATATAGCAAGAAATGGGGGAGGGGTGGAAACTGATGATTAAGCTGCATTTACTTCAATGCAAGGGACCTGATAGCTAAGGAGAATGACCTCACGACATGGATTGGAACATGGGACTGGGAGATTATAGTTACTACAGAAACACAACTGAGGGAGGTTGAGGACTGGCAGCTCATTGTTTCAAGTTGGAGATGCTACAGGAAGCATTGAAGGGGAGGCAAGAGAGGACGTGTGGTGGTGGGTTTTGATTGCATGAATCATCCCAGTAGTACTTAGAGAGGATATTCCGATGTTATCACCCAGTGAACCTATGTTTGGGAACTGAGAAATAAGAATGGGTCATCACTCTGACACGATTGTCCCACTGACCCCGAATAATCAGTGGCAGAGTGAGGAATAAATATATCAGGAGATCTCAAATATCAATCATAATAATAGGACTGTTATGGTTGGGGTTTTCAAATCTTCCAAACCTAGACTGGGACTGTCAGTGTTCAGTGTTTGCAAGGGAGGAATTTGGTAATTGTGTTCCAGAAACTCCCAATTAATATGAAAATGGTCTGAAAAGAGAAAGGGGCAAAACCTGACCTTCCCTTGGGTATTAAGGTCGGGAAAGGGACTGAGGTGTGAGTGGGAAAGCATTTTGCCAAAGTGACCACAATTCTATTAATTTGAAAAGAGCTTCGGAAAAGGACAGGCCTGGTCCACAGGTTCAAGTCATAAAATGGGGCCTGACCAATCTTGATCGTGTTAGCCAGGAACGTTCAAAAGGTGATTGGGGAGTCTATTTGCAGGGAAAGGGATGTCTGGCAAGTGCGAATATTTCAAGATTGAGACAAATTGAGCGATCACTACCAGCAGGTTCCTGTTTGTGTGCAACTCAATGCTGACAGCATTAGGAGACACTGGCTGTCTACTGAGGGTCTGGTCAAGGAATATAGGCTACGTGTCAGGTATAGCCAGCTGGATCAAGGGAACCTCTGAGGATCACAGGGGCTGTAGGAATATACTTTGGGTGGAAATCAGGAATGCAGAAAGGGTACATGAAATAGCCTTGGCAGATAATGAGAATAAGAATCCAAAAGTGATTGTATTAATATATTGAGTAAAAGAAAACTCGAGACAAAATATTGCTCCTTAAAGATCAATGAGGGCATGGATGTGTGGAACAGCAGGATATGGCTAAGACATTAAACACATTTTTTACTCCAGAACTTACTGTGGACAAAAACTGGGGAACTCAGGGAATAAGAGTAATACGTTAGTCCATATTTGGAGTTCGCTGCAATTCCAGTATCCCCAAGATAGGAAGGATGTTGTGCAATTTGAATGTGTTCAGAAAAAAATCACAAGATGTTGACAGGGTTGTTGCTGAATAAGTTGTGGTTATTTTCTCCGGACCGTCGGAGACTGAGGGGTGACCTGACAGAGGTTTATAGAAACATGAGGGGCATGGATTGGGTAAACATTCAAGGTCTTTGCCCAAGGGTTGGGAAGTCCAAAACTAGAGGGCAGAGGTTTAAGGTTAGAGGGGAAAGGAATAAAAAGGGACAGCCTTTTCATGCACATGGCGATGTGTGTATGGAATGGGCTTAGAGAGAAAGTAGCAGATATTGATACTATGACAACTTTTAAGAGATATCTGGATGGGTTTATGAATAATAAGGGTTTAGAGGTACATGGGCCAAGCGCTGTAAAATGAGATGGATGTACTTACATCTTCTGGTCAGCATGGGCGAGTTGGACTGAAGAGTCTGTTACTATCCTGTACATCTCTATGCCTTGAAAAGAGGGCATGTTATAGAAGAGGTGGTGCTGGAGGTTTTAAAACACAAATTTATGGAAAGCCCCAGGACCTGATTAAGTGTATCACAGGACATTGTGTGATGCTAGGGAATAAATTGTGAAGCCCCGAGCAAAGATATTTGTACCATTGACAGCCATGTGTGATGGGCTGAAAGGCTAGAGGGTGGCATTGTCAGCAGTGAAGGAGGTTTTTTGAGATTACAAAGGGATCTTGATGAAATGGGTGAATGGGCTGAAAAACTGTAGATGGAATTCTATCTGAATAAATGCAAGGTAAAATAAACAATTGCAGAGCTTATACAATTAATGTTAGGGCCTCGGTTAGTGTTTTAGAGCAGAGGGACCTCTGGGTTCAGGTACATAATTCTTGAAGTTTGCATCACAGGATGGATAAGACAGTGCTTGGCATGCCTGACTATTGCTCAGTCCATTGAGTGTAGGATTTGGGACGTCATGTTGAGATTGCACAGACATTGGTGAGGCCTGTTCTGCAATACTCTGCCCAGGCCTGGTCGCCCAGTTATAGGGAGGATATTATTAAGCTGCAGGGGATTCGGAAAAGATTAACCAGGGCGTTGTTGAATATGGAAGGCTTGAGTTCTGAAAAATGATTGGATCGGGTGAGTCTTTTTTTTTACAGGAGTCTGGATGTTGAGACGTGATGTTATAAAAGTTTATTTTAAAAAATGAGTTTTTTAGATCGATTAAATGGTAATTGTCTTTTCTGTAGGATGGGGGAGTCTCAAAAGGAGAGACCACAATTTAAAGGTTAGAAGAGTGAGATGTTCAAAAAAAAGGCATGGGGGCAAATTGTTACACAGAGGGTGTTTTGATTGTGGAATGAACTTCCTGAGGAAGGGTGGATGTGTTTACAATTACAACGGTTAAAAGACAGAGATACTAAACGAGTATTTTTCATCAGATTTTACTGTGGAAAAGGATATGGAAGATATAGAATGGATGGTGACACCTTGCAAAATGTCCATATTACAGAGGAGCAAGTGTTGGATGTCTTGAAATGCATAAAGGTGGATAAATTCCCACTTCCTGATCAGGTGTAATCGAGAACTCTGTGGGAAGTTAGAGAAGTGATTACTGGACCTCTTGCTGAGATATTTGTATCATAGATTGTCATAGGTGAGACGCCAGAAGACTGTAAGTTTGCAAACGTGGTGCCACTTTTTAAGAAGAGTGGAAAGGACAAGCCAGGGAATTGCAGAGCAGTGAGCCTGACCTCGGTGGTGGGCAAGCTGTTTGGAGGGAATCCTGAGGGAGAGGATGTACATATATTTGGAAAGGCAAGGACTGATTAGGGATAGTCAACATGGCTTTATGCATGTTTCACAAACTTGATTGAGTTTTTTGAAGAAGTAACAAAGAGGATTGATGAGGGCTGAGCGGTAGATGTGATCTATATGGACTTCAGTAAAACGTTCGATAAGATTCCCCATGGGAGACTGATTCGCATGGTTCGATCTCATGGAACACAGGGAGAACTAGCCATTTAGATACAGAGGTAAAAACAATGACTGCAGATGCTGGAAACTAGATTCTGGATTAGTGTTGCAGGAGGAGCACAGCAGTTCTGGCAACATCCAAAGTGCAGCAAAGTCGACGTTTCGGGCAAAAGCCCTTCATCAGGAATAAAGGCAGTGAGCCTGCAGCGTGGAGGGACTCCCTGAGATTCTTGCAGAGAGAGGAGGAAAACTTCTTCAAGGCAGGCATCCTTGCAAGAGGATTCGCAGTCCGGTTAAAATCAATGAGGTAAAAACAATGACTGCAGATGCTGGAAACCAGATTCCGGATTAGTGGTGCTGGAAGAGCACACAGCTTCCATGTCTTTCTCCACAGTAAATCCGAACACAAAATATTTGTTCAGTATCTCCCCCATCAGCAGTGATTCCACACAGACAGCCGCATTGACCTTTCAGGGGCTCGATTCTCTCCCGAGCTCATTTTTAGCCCTTGTTGAAACTTATCGAAATTTCAAATATCCCTCTACTGCAACTAGCCTTCCCTACCCTTATCTATTCTGCATTTATGGTCACACCAAAATGCAGAATCCAACAGATTTAAAATATTCCCTTTTTCTAAAATCATGTGTCTCCCATTGTTTCTAAGCATCCAGTTATCATTTGTTGTCATATCCTTTAAAACACATTCCAGCACGTTCCCGACTTACTGTCAGGCTAACACTATTTGGTTTCAGATTGACAGCAGAAAGGGGTGAGGGAGTTCTTGTTTATCAATCTGAAAAATGTAGCTTACGGATCAGCAGGTAATAGAGAAGGCAAATCAAATGGTGGCACTTGTTACAGAGGGAATGTCTGAAAATAGGGAGGTCTTGGTAAAATGATGCAAGGTACAAGTCAAACCACACCTAGGTTATAATGAACAGTATGCGTGCCCTAAGGAAAGACATTCTTGTGTTGGAGGCAGGCCAGGGAAGGTTCACTCGGCTGATCCTGAAGATAGTGGGATTTTCCAATGAGCAGAGGTGGAGAAGATTGACTTGGAACCCATTGGGGTTTTGTAGAATAGGAGAGAAATTGAATGAAACATCCAGGATTGTGAGGGGCTTTGACAGGGTAGATGCCGTTAAGTTAGAAAATAGAACAGTACAGCACAGTAATAGGCCCTTCGGCCCACCATGGCTGTGCTGACCATGATGCTATTCTAAACTAATCCCACCTGCCTGCACATGGGCGATATACCTATATTCTCTGCCTGTTCATGTTTCTGTCTAAATGCCACTTCATAACTTTGCTCTCATTGCCGCCTCTCCCACCTCCTGAGCAGCTTCCACCCTCTCGGTAAAGAAAACTGGCCTCATTCATCTCACTTAAAACTTCTCACTCTCACCTTAAACCGAGGCGCCCTGGTATTTGATATTTCGACATTGGAAGAAGGAGTCCAACTATCCACGCCTCTCCTAACGCTATATACCTGTACCAGGTCACCCCTCATTCTCTGATATCCACGCACAACAATTCAATTGGGTCCAACCTCCTTACAGTAAACACATTCTCGTTCAGGCAACATGCTGCCAACCCTCTGCTGCAACCTCCCCAGAGCCTCCACATCCTTCCTGTAGTGTGGCGATGAGAACAACACGCAGCTTTCCAAACATGGCCGAATGAAGTTCATTCAGTCACAACATGACATGCAAACGTCTGCACTCAATACTGTGACCAATGAAGGTAACCATACCATACTCCTCCTTTACCACCACATCCTCCTGTGTTGTTATTTTCCGGGAGCTACGGATTTCCATCCAAGGTCATCTGTTTATCAATGTTTCCAATGAGTCAATTAGTGTACCTCTCTCTTCCATTTGACTTGATAAATGTATCACTTCACACTTGTCCCGATGAAATTTGATTGGCCATTTCTCTGCACAGCGTTCCAGCTGACCTACACACTGCTGCAACCTTTAACACTCCTCCTCACTATCCACAATTCCCCTAACTATCCCTAATCATTACATGCCTTTCCAAATGTATTCTGCAAAATTCGAATCAAACTGTTGACCTTTTCATCTGAATCACAGATATAAATTACACACAGACATCGTAGCACTGATCCTTGTGAAACACCATTGGTCACAGACTTCTAATTAGAAATTGATCACTCCACATGCCTCTGTCTACTATCACCAAGACAATATTGCATCCAACTTACCAACGAGCATGGATTGTGATTTGTTCTTCCAGATGCCCCTTGCTATTTGTAAGCTGTCCATTCAAAATGACTCTATGTTTTGATTCCCAGATTAAATTGGCTGTCTCACTAATGCACTGATTGCATCCTTTCTTCACAACAAAATGGGACATTGTTTGGTTTTTTGTTGATCTGCCTAAATCCGTACAACCCCTTCAATAATCACATTGCTGTCATGGTCATTGTGCAGCCACCGCTCACAATAACAGTTCGATCATATCTGTTCTCTTCTGTTAATGCTGTCGTTCCATCTGCCTTGTTGCAAATGCATGGCGCGTGTCACCGAGAGAGGGCCTTGGAGGGATGGATAGAGGTCACACAGTGGGAGGGATGTTTGGGGGCACGACAATGTTGCAGGGTTAAACATAGTTACAGTTGCTACAGAAGGTTTGCAGGAGAAAACATTTCATTGTTTGGAGGAAGTTAGAGAGATAAAGCGTCTTTGATTAGACTTCAGAGAAAGGGATGTGTGTAGGGTTGTGGATCGTTACATGGACTTTGTTGATCAGGGTGTAGAAACATTCACATGATTCCAGGATGTCATACATTTAACGACAGTTGTGGGATCTGGAGAATATCGCAGTGATAGGGAGGGTGGTATGGACTGGAGAATGTTACAGGGAAAGGGAGGGTGGTATGGACTGGAGAATGTTGCAAGCACATGGAAGATGATACAAACAGGAGAATGTTGCACGGATATGGAGGAAGCTGTAGACCGAATAAACTTAGAAGGAGAGGTAATTTTATGCACTGGAAGGTATGTCAGAGAGAGTGAGTGGTGTGCATGTTGCAAAACACTACAGGGATAAGGAAGCTTGTAGAGACTGGAGGAGAGAGTCATAGAGAGGCTTGTGAGAGACCAGCTTCACTTATGAGCATAGGATGTGCTAGAGTAAGCAGAATCTTTTGCAGATATAAACGACGATACAATGGCCACAAAGCAGTCACACCTATACATAGGTATATAGGAACTGAAGGACTTAAAGAGGTTACACAGACTGGGAGTGTTGTATGCAGTGGAGGAGATTAAACTGATAGGGACGGTTTTAGAGATTCAACAATGTTAGGAAATAATGAGAGTTGCAATGGTGATAGCGGGTTTCAACAATTCAGAGGATATAGATCTGAAGGAGCTTTGTCAGTTAGTGATGGTACAGTAGAGGGAATTGTAGTGGCTTCCGTTTCATAAGCAATCCATAAGCACTTAAAACAGCCTGTTTGACATGTGCATTATCTCTCGACCATTCATCAGACAGCACTGCAAATACTTCACTGCCTCCGCCTACCAGCTTAGACTGAACTAGCATTACCCAGAAGACCTTGGGCCACTCTATCTGTCTGTGCAATTTTTCAAATGAAATACAGAGTTCCTTGACAGTAGAGTCACAGGAAGTCACTTGGTATGCATTCCTTTACTGGTCAGAGTATTGAATACAGGAGTTGGGAGGTGATGTTGCGGCCGTACAGGACAGTGGTCAGGCAACTTTTGGCATACTGCATGCAACTCTGTTCTACTTCCAATCAGAAGAATGCTGTGAAAATTGAAAGGTTTCAGAAAAGATTTACAAGGATGTAGCCAGGGTTGAGCTATAGGGAGAGTTGAACAGCTGATGGTTGTTTTCCCTGGAGAGTCGGAGGCTGAGGGGTGACCTTATAGGGGTTTATAAAATCAAGAGGGACATGGATAGGGTAAATAGACAAAGTATTTCCCCTGGGGTGTGCGAGTCCAGAATTGTAGGGCAAGGTTTAGGGTGAGAGGAGAAAGATATAAAAGAGAACTAAGGGGCAACTTTTTCACGCAGAGGATAGTACACGTATGGAATGAGCTGCCAGAGTAAGTGGTGGAGGCTAGTACAATTGCAACATTTAAAAGGCACCTGGATGGGTGTATGAATAGGAAGGGTTTAGAGGGAGATGGGCCGGGTGTTAGCAGGTGGGATTACATTGGGTTGGGATATCTGATCTGCAGGATGAGACCGTGAATGGGTTGTGGAACCTGGATGATGTTATGATTTGAACAACAGGTAACTTTTGATTGGATCTTTCAGCCAATCTTACAGATGGTACAATTGCAACATTTAAGAAACGTTTGGATGGATATGTGAGTAGAAATAGTTTGGAGGGATATAGGCCAGGTACTGGCAGGTGGGACTAGACTGGGTTGGAAAATCCTGTTGGCATGGATGCGCTTGACTGAAGGGTCTGTTTCCATGCTGTACGTCTCTATAACTGTAAGATCGGCTGAATGCTCCATTCAAAAATTACCTGTGGTTCAAATCATAATACCCTCCAGGTTCCAAAACCCATCCTCGGTCACATCCTGAGGTTCTATGAATCCCCCAACCTCCTGCAGGTCCCAAGTCCCTTCCTACATTTGTACCACCCTCCAGGTTCTGCAGCCCTTCATACCTCGTAACATGGCCCAGACTCTCCAACTCCTCCTTTGTATGCAATGTTCCGCAGAAGGGCATTGGAGAATGGTGGGGGTTAGAGAGATATGGAGGGACATCAGGATTTTGCAGACATTAGGAATGTAAGGACCTGAGGAGGTTTCACGGTTTATGAGTGTTGTAGGGACTGGAGCAACTTACAAAGGTAGGGATAGTTTGAGATTGGAGGATTCTGAAGAAAACCTTTATGTGGTTAAAGGCAGAATTCTTAGCAGCGTGCAGGTACAAAGGGATCCTGTGTCCTTCAGGACACCACCCAAGTTGACAGGGTGTTAAGAAGGCGGATGGTGGGTTGGCTTTCATTAGCAGGGGGATTGAGTTTAAGAGATGCGAGATTTTGCTGCAGTTCTACAGAACCCCAGCTAGACCACACTTGGAATATTGTGAACAGTTCTGTTCGCTTCATTATAGGAAGGATGTGGAAGCTTTAAAGACGGTGCAGAGGAGATTGAGCAGGCTACTGTCTGGACTGGAGGGCATGCCCATAGAAGGTAGGTTGTAGAAGCTGGGGCTTTTCTGATCAGAGTGAAGAAGGAAGAATGGTGACATGATAGAGGTGTACAAGGGAATGAGAGGCATAGATGGAGTGGATAACCAGAGACTGTTTCCCATGGAGAAATGGCTATCACAAGGGGACATAAGTTTAAGGTAATTGGCGGAGTATTTAGCTTAGCTATCAGAGGGATACGGGCCAGGTGCTGGCAGGTATGGGTTGGGATATCCTGTCGGCATGGACAGGACTGGTATGTTATTACACAGAGTGTGATGGGTGCATGGAATGGATTGCCAGCCGTGGTAGTAAATTGCAGACACATTACAGACATCTAAGCAACTCTTGGATAGGCACATCAGTGACAGTAAAATGTCAGGTATGTAGGTTCGCTTCGTCTTCAGAGTAGGATAAAAGGTCAGCACAATATTGAGGGCTGAATGGCTTGTACCGGAATGTGCTATTCCTTGTTCTAAATAGCAAGGGTTATGATGGCAGCAAGAGGTTCCGGGAAGTGGGAGAGGATGTGATCTGAATGAAGTGACACAAATAGGAGGCGTTGCTAAGGTTGTATGGGGTAACAGAGACAGCAATGGTCTGATCTGGAGCAGATGACCAGACTGGGAGGTGCTTTCACAGGGAGGGAGGAGCACAGAGCCACAGGAGGTTACAGAGATGTGGAGAGCTGGCGGGCCTACAGGAGTTCATGGAGATGGGGAGGTTGGGAGGAATGGAGCAGTTTACAGGGATAAGGATAGTGGTAGGATGGGGTGTTTTACACAAACAGGAACGTTTCAGGTGAATGGAGCTGAGTACAGAGGTAAAGTGGGTTGTACAGATTGGAAAAACAAATAGACATATGGAGGGTAGTCGTGACTGAAGATGTTTATAGATACAGGAAGGCTTAGGTTCTGCCACTTATTTAGATAAAGAGGGTGTGGAATCAGACAGATTCTCCAAGTGACAAAGACAGCAATTTTGGTTGGAGACAGTTTCACAGATTAGGGAGCATTAGTAACCTCCTCCAGTTTGGTCAAAGTGGGAAGGGTTGTAGGGGAGGGTTAGGTTTACACGTGTAAGAGCTGGAGAAGATTATGGAAATGAGTAGATGGATGGAGACACTGGAGGAGCTTCCATTGACAGGGTGGGTGCTGGCAATGAAAAGATATCACATAGATAGTGGGTTTTGTAGGAACTGGATTGAAAGGGTCACAGGCATTGGAATGGCTTCTGCAGACTGGGAGTATTACAGGGACTGAGAGGATTGTAGGGTCTCCACAGATTGATCATGTCTTTAAGAATAGAAGAGTTTATGTAGATATGGAAAGCTTAAACCCAATGCATGCAGTCGTCATTTCAAGACCAGACCCTTATTATCCCTCACCAGCCAAGGATCCCTAACCCTGCCAGCTTTTCCCTTTATGCCAATGGGGCAGACTGGTCCTGGATTCTTGAGATCACACTTTGAAAAGCCTCCCATTTGCCAGTTGTTCCTTTTACTTCAAACAGACTCACCCAATCGACTGGAATCATAATATGGAGGTGCTGGTGTTGGACTGGGGATGTACAAAGTTAAAAATCACCCAACACTCGGTTCCAGTCCAACCGGTTTATTTGAAAGCACTAGCTTTCAGAGCACTGCTCCTTCATCAGGTGGTTGTGAAGCACAATCCTAAGGCACAGAATTTATAGCAACAGGATGGCAGGGTCATGGAATATAATATCAAACAAATTTAGTTGAAGCCTTTCATCTGTTACGGTGATCACCAGCGCTTCCAAAGCGAGTTGGATTATAACTGGGCATTGTGCAATTTTAAATTCACAGCATTGACGCTGGCCAGATCCTGCAGAATGGTCCCAAACCTGGCCCTGTTCCAGTTTTCCTCTTCAATCTGGGGACCTGCTGATCCTTCTCCATAACTATGTTAAAAAGAAGACAGTTGTGGGCACTGGACCCAAAGTGCTCTCCGAATGACACTTCAGTCACTTGCCCGACCTCGTTTTCTGATGTGGGGGAGGTCCAGTGTTGCACCTGCCTGAGTAGAGTAGGGCCCTCTGCATATTGGTTTAGGAACCTTTCTTGGACATATTTGAAAAATTGCACTCTGTCCAGATCTTTTATCCTCTAGGTGGCCCAGTCAATACAAGGAATATTAAAATATCCAGCCTGTACTTCTCTATTATTCCTATAGTTATCTGCAATCTCTACACACATCTGCTCCACTGGTACCTGTTGGGTCTACAACAGTCTACAATACAGTCCCAACAAAGTGACCACCCCTCTTCTTCTTTCTAACTTCTAACCATGTGGATTTTAAAGGAGTATATGTTTTGAAAATTGGAATTAACATTCCATAAATAAGTATTGGTAAATATCCAAACACTTGACCTTCAGGGAAAGACAACAGTTCACTCTCACGTGGTCTGCACGACATACCCACAGCAAAGTGATTGCCTCTCAATGACCCTGTGAGATGGGCGAGCCAGCTGCTTAGCTCAAAGGCAGCAAGGGACGGGCAATAAAGGCTGGTCAGCCAGAGACACCCGCCTCCCAGACCTGATTTAAAAAAAAAATCCATTCAGATTGGTCCCAGCACAGTTCCAGTGGAACAATGTCCTGGCCAATCACGTCGGTAGGTTTATGGACAGGACTTTAAACTAACAGAGAGGATACAGTGACAGGCTTCATGTGAAAGATGTTTTCCAAATCCAAAGAGGAAACGTGAAGCATCAGAGTAGCGTGGGAATGTGACCGAAGACAACAGAAAGGAACAGGATGGGACAAAGTTTAACTAAAACTGTAGATCAACAAAACCATTTGTGACAGGAAATTGTGGGAAAGAGTAAATTATGTTTTTTATTAATGGACAAAGTCCCTGCAACAAGGTAGATGGATTTGTGACACAGAGATAAAAGAGATTTTGACACCAGAGAGATGTGGTTACAGGGTGAACAAAAGGTGTAACATAAATATTCAATGTTTCACAACCTTGCGGAAATTCAGGCAAAATGGGTAACACTAACAATAATGGGTAAGAAAGGCATTACAGAGAAAACATTTTGCATCAGATCATGAAGTAGAGTCAGTATGAATGTAAGTTCTGGCTACTACTTGCCAAGGACACAAGGAGCAGAACAGTTTTAGCCACCGAACAGCATTTCATTGCTCATCACTGCATTAAACAGGAACTCATTGGAATTTTTAATACAGGCATGGTGATCATTTAGTGAAATGTCAATATTCGCAAAGTCTGGGACAATCACACTGACAACAGTGATATTGGAAGAGGAGTTCAGAGAATTGTTTTTCAGTGTTTCATAGAATAACACATTGTGCAACTGGGTAGGGATGTTACTGTCTCAGAGCGACTGTTGTGTGTTAAAACTTAGTGAATGAGTTAAGTCACCTGGAGTGATCCTCTGGGAAATTGTGATAAAGTGCATTTTAAAGAAATATAAAGTTTTAAAGTGAAACACAGAAAGGACAAGCTACAACTAGAAAAAAATAGCCTATTACTTGGTTTTGATTGGAGAACTGAACAAGGTAAACAGGCTGAGCAGACTGAAGTATGGGTGTCTGGAAATGAACAGTGGAAAACATTTGAAGGAACAGTGTAAAACACTCAACAAAAGGACATTTGACTGAAACAGACAAAAACTCAGCAAGAAATCCTCACCGGCCCCTCATGCAGGACAAAATGGATCACATCAGATTATGAAGCTGAGAAGATCACCAAAAAGTACTTAAAATCCTGAAGTGAGAGAGAGTTTTAGAGTAAGTTTTAAAGGGATTGCAATGGGTCTGCTAGAAGGAGGGGGGCAATGGGAAGGGGAATCATTGCCAAGGTTTATTGACACGTTAGGAACAGGGAGAGATGAAGGTGCTGGAGGTGGTGAAAGAGTTACAGAGAGTGGTCAGGGCCTGAACGGTGTTACAAAGCCTATACGAATTGCTGCAGCGGGAGGGGTTTGCAGAGTTAGGAAGGGACATCTGTATTTTTATTTATTCATTCATGGGATGTGGGTGTCACTGCCTGGACCAGCATTCTTTGACCCCACTGCTAATTACCCAGAGATTGTTGGGCCCCTGGTGGATATATATAATACTTTGCTGGACACAGGTGAAGTGCTGAATGACTGGAGGATCGCTAATGTGGTTCCTTTGTTCAGGAAGGGCAGTAGGGACAGGCCAGGTAATTACAGAGCAGATAGTCTGACAGCAGGGGGAGGGAAATTAATGGAATAAATTGTGAAGATGAATGGACACTTGCAAAGGTAAGGATCAACTTGGTTTAGTCATCACGGATTTGGCAGAGGAAGGTACTGTCTGAGGAATTCAGTTCAGTTTGTTTTTTAAATGGTGCTGAAGTATATTGATGAGGGCCGTGCAGATGATGTGGTTTACATGGACTTGACTAAGTCCTTAAACAAGATCCAACGTGAAAGGCTGGTCCAAATGGACTGGGTTCCAAGGCAGGTTGGCAAATTGGATGCAAAATTGGTGTATACAATACTTTCACCAGCGGGTATACCACAGGGATCTGTGCAAGAACCATTGAACATTAATAACTCGGATATGAAAGCAGAAGGTATCATTAGTAGGTTTGCAGATGATATGAAAGGTGAGGGTGTTATCCACAGTGAGGGGGATGGTCTCCGTCTGCTGTTCGATGTCGATCAGATGATAATCTAAGCAGAGTTTAGTTCTGATTGAAGTGAGGTAATAGTCTGTGGGAGGTACGATAAGCGAAGGACAGACATAATGAATGGTAGGACCTTGCGGAGTACTGAGGAATACAGGGATCTTGGTGGACAAGTCCATAGATCCCTGAAGGTGTCAGCACAGGGAGACAGGGTGGGAAAGGCACCTCAACTGGGAGCGGGAGAGGGACCCACATCCTGCTGGGGTGAATTGCTAGAGCTGCTGGAGAGGATATAACCTAGTCTGGCAGGGTGTTGGACCTTAAATAGACGTAAGGCCAGAAAGAAGATTGATGCTGGTACATGAGTTAAAGACAGCAATTTCAGCAGACAAGGCAGGCAACAACATAGCAGCGAATTGGGGAAAAATGATGATTAAACTGCATTTATTTCAATACAAGGGGCCTGACAGCTAAGGAAGATGAGCTCAAGGCATGGATTGGAATATGGGACTGGGATATTATAGTTATTACAGAAACACAGCTGAGGGAGGGGCAGGACTGGCAGTTCATTGTTTCAAGGTAGAGATGCTACAGGAAGGGGAGACAAGAGAGGAGGTGTGGTGGTGGGTTTTGATTCCATGAATCATCACAGCAGGATTTAGTTCTTTGAGAAGGTGACTAAGGAAGTGGATGAGGATAAAGCAGTAGATGTTGTGTATATGGATTTTAGTAAGGCGTTCGATAAGGTTCCCCATGGTAGGCTAATGCTAAAACTTCGGAGGTATGGCATTGAGGATACATTAGAGGTTTGGATTAGGAATTGGCTGGCTGGAAGGAGACAGAGGGTAGTAGTTGATGGATTATGTTCATCTTGGAGCGCAGTTACTAGCGGTGTACCACAAGGATCTGTTTTGGGACCATTGCTTTTTGTTATCTTTATAAATGATCTAGAGGAAGGACTTGAAAGCTGGGTAAGCAAGTTTGCGGATGACACAAAAGTCGGTGGAGTTGTGGATAGTGAGGAAGGAAGTGGTAGGTTACAGCGGGATATAGATAAGTTGCAGAGCTGGGCGGAAATGTGGCAAATGGAATTCAATGTAGCTAAGTGCGAAGTCGTTCACTTTGGTCAGAATAACAAGATGATGGATTACTGGGCTAATGGTAGGCTACTTGGTAGTGTGGATGAGCAGAGGGATCTTGGTGTCTATGTACACAGATCTCTGAAAGTTGCCACCCAGTTAAATAGTGCTGTGAGGAAGGCATATGGTGTACTGGGCTTTATTGGCAGAGGAATTGAGTTCCGGAGTCCTGAGGTCATGTTGCAGTTGTATAAGACTCTGGTGAGGCCTCATCTGGAGTATTGTGTGCAGTTTTGGTCGCCATACTATAGGAAGGATGTGGAAGCTTTAGAACGAGTGCAGAGGAGGTTTACCAGGATGTTGCCTGGAATGGTAGGAAAATCTTATGAGGAAAGGCTGAGGCACTTGGGGCTGTTCTCATTGGAGAAGAGAAGGTTTAGGGGAGATCTGATAGAAGTGTATAAGATGATTAGGGGTTTAGAAAGGGTAGATACTAAGAACCTTTTACCGCTAATGGAGTCAGGTGTTACTAGGGGACATAGCTTTAAATTAAGGGGTGGTAGGTATAGGACAGATGTTAGGGGTAGATTCTTCACACAGCGGGTTGTGAGTTCATGGAATGCCCTGCCCGTATCAGTGGTGAACTCTCCTACTTTATGGTCATTTAAGCGGGCATTGGATAGGCATTTGGAAGTTATTGGGCTAGTATAGGTTAGGTAGGATTCGGTCGGCGCAACATCGAGGGCCGAAGGGCCTGTACTGCGCTGTATCCTTCTATGTTCTATGTTCTATGTTCTATGATTTAGAGAGGATATTCCTGTGGGATCGCCCAGTGAAGCTATGTTAGTGGAACTGAGAAATAAGAATGGGTCATCACGTTGATACGATCTGACTGCTGACCCCAAATAATCCGTGGCAGACTGAGGAACAAATGTATCGGGACATCTTAAATATCAACCATAATAATGGGGCTGTTTTGGTAGGGTTATTGAACTTTCCAAACCTAGACTGGGACTGCCAGTGTTCAGCGTTTGCAAGGGAGGAATTTGGTAAGTGTGTTCCAGAAAACTCCCAATCAATATGTCAATGGTATGAAAAGAGAAAGGGGCAGAACCTGACCTCCCCTTGGAATCAAGGTAGGGAAAGGGTCTGAGATGTGAGTGGGCAAGCATTTTGCCAAAGTGACCACAGTTCTAGTAGTTTGAAAACAGCTTTGGAAAAGTACAAGCCTGGTCCACAAGTGCAAGTTATAAAATGGAGCCAGACCAATCTTGATCGTATTAGCCAGGAACTTTCAAAATGTGATTGGGGAAGGGAATTATTTACAGGGAAAGGGAAGTTTGGCAAGTGAGAATATTTTTAAAGTGGGATAAACTAATCGATTAGCGCCAGCATTTTCCTGTTTGTGTGCAGCTCAATGCTGACAGCATTCGGAAACACTGGCTGTCTGTTGAGGGTCTGGTCAAGGAAAAGGGGGCACATGTCAGGTATAGCCAGCTGGATCAAGGGAATCCCTGAGGATATACAGGGGCTGTAGGAATACACTTTGAGTAGAAAACAGGAATGGAGAAAGGCTCAATGAAATAGCCTCAGCAGAGAAGGAATGGGGAATCCAAAAGTGATTGTATCAGTATATTAAGAGTGCATAAGGAACTCGGGACAAAATAGTATCCATTAAAGATCAATGAGGTCATCGATGTGTGGAACTGCAGGATATTTGCTAAGATCCTAAACAATTTTTTCACTCCAGAACTTTCTGTGAACAAAGACTGGGGAACTCAGGGAATAAGAGCAATACATTAGACCACAATTGGGAGTCCTCTGCAATTCAGGTCTCCCTGCTACAGGAAGGGTGTTGTGAAACTAGAAAGTGCTCAGAAAAGATAAACAAGATACTGCCCGGGTTGTTGCTGAATAAGCTGGGGTTACTGTCACTGGAGAATCGGAGACTGAGGGATGACCTTACAGAGGTTTATAAGAACATGAGCGGCATTGAGATTGCACAGACATTTGTGAGGCCTGTTCTGCAATACTCTGTGCAGGGCTCTGGTCGCCGAGTTATAGGGAGGATCTGATTAAGCTGCAGGGAGTTCAGAAGTGATTTACCAGGATATTGCTGGGTATGGAAGGATCGGGTTCTGAAAAATGGCTGGATAGGCTGAGTCTTTTTCACTGGAGCCTGGAGGTTGAGACATTATACTATAAAGGTTTATGAAAAAAAATGAGGTATATAGATCAATTTAATGGTCGTTGCCTTTTCCTCAGGATGGGGGACTCTCAGGAGTAGGGACCACATTTTTAAGGTTAGAGGAGAGAGCTGTTCAAAAAAAAGATATGGGGCAATTTGCTACAGCGAGGGTGGTTTGAGTGTGGAATGAACTTGCTGAGAAAGGGGTTGATGCGGGTACAATTACAACATTTAAAAGATATTTGGATAATCAGGTGAATAGGAAATGGTTGGAGTAATATGGACCAGCAACAGGCAGCTGGGAAGAGTTGAGTTTTAGATGATGGTGGGTATCAGCTGAAGGGTCAGTTTCCATGCTGTTTTGCTTTATGACAAGAATATGGTTTTATTCCATTATTGAAGGAAGGATCAGGGCTGGGTCCACTGATGTGCATCATCTATATAAATGATTTGGTTGAAAATATAGGAGTGATTGTGCGAAAGTTTGTTGATGATCAAATTAATGGTGTAGTGGGCAGTAAATACGGTTATCAAAGGGGATCTTGACCAACTGGGCCAGTGGACCAAGGAATGAAAGATGGAGTTTAATTCAGCTGTTGGATTTTGTAAAGACAAACCATAGAGGACTAATATAGTTAATAGAAGGGCTCTGGCCAGGGTTGTCGAACAGAGAGAGAGAGAGAGAGAGAGAGAGAAAGAGAGAGACCAGGGGTGCAAGTTTCATTGTTCCTCGGAAGTGGCATACCAGGTGGACAGGGTGGGGAAAGCGGCATTTGGCACATTTGCCGTCATTGGCTAGCACTTTGTTACATACGTTGGAGATATTTGTAACATTGTCGTCAATATTTCCCTTGGGCTGAGGAATCCACGGGGTGACCCTAAGAATGGTGAATAACCAAGGGTAGGTGAGTCCAAAACTAGAGGGTATAAACAGTAGGTGACAGCGCAAGGATTTAAAGAGGGAGCTGAGGGGGAACGTTATCCACAGAGGATGGTGCATAGACGGAATAGGCTGCCTCAGGCACATGGGAGAAACGTGAACAATTACAGCATGGAACAGACATCTGGGAGGTACATGGAGAGGAGAAGGTTTGAAGAGATAAGGGCCAAATGCAGGCAAATGAGACTCATTCAGTTTAGGTAACATGGGCAGTATTGAGGAGTAGGACCACAGGTTCTGTTTCCGTGCTGTATCACTCTGTATCCAGTTAAAGAGGATTAGTGTACCAAAATAAGGCATGTTGTAGACACTGAAGCAAGTTACAGCGATAGGGATGGTAGTCTGGAATGCAGTACGTCTCAACTATGTGGAGGGACTATCGGGAATGGAGCAGGTTACAGGGACAACTACTGTGCACAAGCCATGCCACAGATACAGTGTTACAGATTTGTGAGTCTTAGTACAGTGTTGGCGGGAGAACACAGAACAGAAAGATCCCAGGCAGCATTCCCAACCTCTTGTCGGAGGCCTACTCTCCCCTCTGTTCTACTGATGCTCACTAAGACATCACAGGACTGGATTGATAACTATGAACTCCCGATGTGTCTCAGTGCAACTAAAGTTAAAGTAGACGTGGTGATTGAGCATGGGGTGTGTCTATACTGTGCTCCCCATCCAGCACTGCATCTATATTATGTATTGCTGGCCAATGTTTGCAGCCCTCCCATTGCTCTCTGCTCTGTGCACTGTGAGTGATCTTACCTCACTGCAGGATTTATTAAAGGCTCCAGATCTCCCTGCCCTTTGTCTCCCTGGCTGACCAACCATCTTCAATGAGGTGATGGATGAGACGCACAGCAGTTGGGAAGTCTATTGAGTCAGGAACTTCCCGAGTACCTACAGGAGACAAAGAAATGGACAGAATGGGAAATTAGACTGATTCAGTGAGGGTTATACATGGAGAATGGAAATGAGCCCCACAGATATCTGGGAAATCCCAAGCTCCACCCCTGGCCTGTGCTGTTGCGTCTCTCTGGAGTGGAGAATTCTGTTGGCCCAGGATCTGGAGTAGCTGCAAGAGTGAGAGACACTGACAGAGGCAGCAATTAGACCCACACAGTGAGGGATACCACATGGACAGATACTGAGTGATATCACCGGAGTTCTGGAAGGCTTCAGGATCACACAGTCATGTTGGAAGAATGGGTTTAGCTTCATGTATCAGTGTTCAGGGATGAGCAACCAGTGAGCAGGTGAAGTGATGGCCTAGTAACATAATTGTTAACGCATTTGTACAAAACCTCAGCTAATGTTCAGGGGAGGCAGGTTTGAATCCCATCATAAGATATGGTGGAATTTAAAATCAATAATTTTAAAAATAGCAATTAACAATCCATAAACAAATATGAAACCATTGCTGATGTACAAAAATCATAATCCCTTAGATTAGATTCCCTCCAGTGTGGAAACAGGCCTTTCGACCCAACCAGTCCACGCCATCCCTCCAAAGAGTAACCCACTAATACCCATCTCCCTCGACCTAATACACCTAACATTATGGGCAATTTAGCATGGCCAATTCGCCTGACCTGCACGGCTTTGGACTGTGAGAGGAAACCGGAGCATCCGGAGGCAATTCACGCAGACACAGGGAGAATGTGCAAACTCCGCACAGTCGCCCAGGGCTGGAATCGAACCTGGGACCCTGGTGCTGTGAGGAAGGAGTGCTAATCACTGAGCCATCCCGTGGCGCCCACTTGTCCTTTCGACAACGAGATCTGATCATCCTGACGTGGTCTGCACGACATCCCCACAGCAAAGTGTTTGCCTCTCAATTACTCTCTGAAATGGTCGAGCAAGCTATTCAGTTCATGGGCAGCTCGGGATAGGCAATAAAGGCTGGTCAGCCAGAGACACCCACATCCCATACCTGATTTATATAAAAAATCCAAGAGGATGGTCCCCCTGGAACCGTGGTGGGACCAGTGTCCTGGCCAATCATGTCGGTAGGTTTATGGACAGGGCTTTAAACTGACAGAGAGGAGGCAGGGACAGGGTTCAGGTGAAAGGAGCTTTCCAAATACAAAGAGAAAAGGTGAAGCATCGGAACAGCATGGGGATGTGGCTGAAGGCAACAGAAAGGAACAGGATGGGACAGAGTTTAACTAAAACTGTACATCAGTGAGTAGGTTTGTGATAAGAAATTTTGGGAAAGAGTAAATTATGGTTTTGTTTGAATGGACGAAGTCTAATCAACAAGGCAGATGGATTTGTGACACAGAGATAAAAGAGATTTAGACACCAGAGAGATGTGGTTACAGGGTGAACAAAAGGTGACATAAATATTCAATGGATCACAACCTTGTGGAAACTCAGGCAAAGTGGGTAACGCTAACAATAATTGAGAACAAAGGCATTACAGAGAAAGCATTTGGCCACAGATCATGAAGTAGAGTCAGTCTGAATGGAAATTCTGGCTACTACTTGCCAAGGACACACGCAGCAGAGCAGTTTTAGCCACCAAACAGCATTTCCTTGCTCATCACTGCATTAAATAGGAACTCATTGGAATTTTTTAACAAACACATTGTGATAATTTTGGGAAACATCAATATTCACAAAATGTGTGACAGTCACACCGACAACAGTGATATTGGAAATGGAGTTCAGATAATTAGTTTTCACTGTTTCTTAGAATAACACATTGTGCAACTGGCTAGGGACATAACTATCTCAGAGTGACCATTGTGTGATGAAACTTAGTGAATGAGTAATGTCACCGGGAGAGATCCTCAGGGAAATTGTGATAAAGTGCAGTTTAAAGAAATATAAAGTTTTAAAGTGAGTCACAGAAAGGACCAACTACAACTAGAAACAAAAATTACCAATAACATGAGTTTGAGAGAAGAACTGACCAAGGTAAATAGGCTAAACAGACTGAAATATGTGCCTGTAAATGAGCAGTGGAAAACATTTGAAAGAGCAGTGTAAAACACTCAACAAAAGGTCATTCCCTTGAAACAGACAAATCCTCAGCAAGAAATTCCCATCGGTCCCTCACTCAAGTAAAAAGGATCATATTAGATTATCAGGCTTAGAGGATCACCAATAAGTATTTAAAATCCTGAAGTGAGAGAATGTTTTAGGAGTTAGTTTTAAAGGGATTGCAAAGGGTCTGCTCGCAGGAGGAGGTCAGATGGAAGACGGAATAATTGTCAAGGTTTTATGTCACAAAAGGAACCGGGAGAGCTGAATGTGCTGGAGGTGGTGAGAGTGTTACACAGAGTGGTCAGGGTCTGAACGGTGTTACAAAGCCAGTACAGATTGCTGCAGCGGGAGGGGTTTGCAGAGGTAGGGAGGGACATAGGTATTTTTATTTATTCATTCATGGGATGAGGATGTCACTGATTGGACAAACATTCTTTGCCCCACTGCTAATTACCCAGAGTATAGCACAGAGTCAGCCATATTGCTGTGGGTCTGGTGTCCCGTGCAGGCCAGACCAGGTTAGAATGTCAGATGTTCTTCTCTAAAGGACGTAAGTGAACCAGATGTGTACTTCCTACTGGTCAACAATGCTTTTATGTACAGCCACAACATGACATCCCAACTCCTACTCTCAATGCTCTGCCCAAAGAAGGTAACCATCCCAAAGGCCTGCTCCACCAACCTGTCTACCTGTGACACCACTTACAAAGAACAGTCTACCTGCATCCCTGGGTCTCTGACTGACAACACTACTCAGGGCCCGAACATTAGCAGTACAAGTCCCACCCTGGTTTGTTTCACCAAAATGGATCACTTCACATTTATCGAGTTAAACTCCATCTGCTATTCTTCAGCCCACCGTCCCAGCAGTACTGTTCATCCTGTTGTATCTTGGATAAATTTCTTCACTATCCATATTATCAATTTCAGTGTCACTCAAAAAAACGTACTTACCACAAAACCGATATTCCCATTCAAACCATTTATCCAAATGACAAACAACAGGGGACCCACTTCACCGCTAGTCACATGTCTCCAGTCAGAAAAACAACATGCCTCCCATTGCCCTCTGTCTCCCACCATCAAGCCCAATTTTGTATCCAGTTGACTAGCTCCTCCTGAATAGCATATCATTTTACATTGATCTGAGCTTATCACCTAGTTTACCAAACAGAACACAGAACACAGAACAGTTCAGCCCAAGACCTTTCGGCCATGATGTCATGCCCATCTTTGACCCAACTGTAAGATCAAACTAACTTACATAACCTTCATTCTACTATCATCCATGTGCCTATTCAAGAGTCTGTTAAAATATCCCGTTCTACCCACCCACCACTCTCTGTGTAAAGGACCTACATCTGAAATCTCCCCTTACCCATCCTCCAATCGCCTTACAATCATGCCCCCTGGTACCATGTATGCCATGGGATAAAGAGGTCTCTCACTGTTCACTCTCTCTTTGCCTCACACCACCTTGTTCACTTCTACCAAATCACACCACACTCTTCTTCACTCCAATGAGAAAAGCCTTAGCTCCCTCGACCTTTCTTCATAAGACATGCCCTCCAGTACAGGCAGCATTCTGGTAAATCTCCTCTTTACCCTCTCTCAAGCATCCACATCTTTCCTGTAATGAAGGGATCAAAACTGAACACAATATTCTAATTGGGATCTAAACAGGGCTGTATAGAGCTGCAGCATAACCTCATGGCTATAAAACTCAATCCTCCAGCTAATGAAAGCCAATGCAACATATTCTTTCTTAACAACACTATCAGCTTGGTGGCAAATTTGATGGATCTCTGGTCATGAAATCCAAGATCCATCTGTTGCTCCACACTATCCAGTATTCTGCCTTTATCCCTGTATTCTGCATTCAAGTCTCACCTTCCAAAATGCATCACTTCACACTTTTCCAGATTTGACTTTATCTGCCACTTCTCAGCCCAGCTCTACATCCTGTCAATGTCCCATTGCAACCTCTAGCAGACATCCACACTATTCACCACTCCACCAACCTTCGTCTCATTGGCAAACTTACTAACCCACTCTTCCACTCTCAAATCCAAGTCATTCATAAACTCACCAAGAGCAGAGGTCCTGTAACCTCTCCGTGCAGAAAACCACTGGTCAACGAGCTCCAGGCTGAATGCTTTCCATCTGGCATCACCCTCTGTCTTCTATGGGCCAGGAATTCTGTATCCAGACAGACAGGTTTCCATGTATCCCATGCTCTGTACTTTCTCAATGAGCCGTAAATGGGTTTTGTCACATTCTCAAAGGATTCAATAAAATTTGTGAGTCATGACCTGTCCCTAACAAAGCCATGATGACTTTCTCTAATCAAACTATGGTTTTCCAAGGAATCATAAATCCTGTATCTCAGAGTCTTCAATAATTTGGACATCACAGACAGAAGACTGACAGGTCTGTGATTCGCAGGATTATCTCTATTCCCTTTCTTGAACAACGCATGGCTGATTCACCTAACCTGCACATCTTTGGGCTGTGTGTGGAAACCGGAGCACGCGGAGGAAACCCACGCAGACATGGAGAGAATGTGCAAACTCCACACAGACAGTCACCTGACGCTGGAATTGTGATCGCGCCCCTAGTGCTGTGAGGCAGCAGTGCTAACCACTGAGCCACCGTGCTGCCCCATGTAACTCTCTAGAGCCCTCCTACTGATCCTTGGTTCCTCAACCTTAAGTCAGCTTCCTTCTTCCTCTTGACTAGATGTTCTACATCCCTTGGAACCTTGTCAAATGCTTTGCTGAAGTCCATGTACACAATGCTTGACTGCTCTGCCTTCATCTATCTCTTGACTCGAAGAGTCAATCCAGTTTGTGAAACACGGTTTCCCACTCACAAAGCCATGCTGAATATTTCGAATCAGCCCTTGCCTTTCCAAATATATGGAGCTCCTTTCTTTCAGAATCTCCTCCAACAACTTACCCAGCACTGGCTCACTGGGCTGTGATTTCCTGGCTTTTCCCTGCAGCCCTTAAGTGATGGAGTAACATTAGCCACACTCCACTCTTCCGGTAACTCATTGTGTCTGTTGATAATATAAATATCTCTGTTAGGGACAATGCAATCTCTTCCCTAGCTTCCCATGAATATTCAGGCATAGACCCAATGAGCTACTGAGGATTAATTAACCTTTAATTGTTTTAAGATTCCAGCACTTTCTCTTCTCTGGAGAGGATTCTTTCCAAGACATCGCTATTTATTTCCCCAAGTTCCCGAGATTCCATGTCTTCCTCCACAGTAAATTCTGACATCACTATTTTGTATAATATCTCAACCACCTCCAGTTATGGTGCCCTATTCTCTCCCAAGTTACTCTTTAGCCCTTATTGAAACTTGTATAAAGGTTTCTGAAAATTCAAATAAATCGTATCTTCGGTACAGCCACTCCTACACCTGTATCTATCCTGCCATCTATGCTCACACCAATAAAAATACAATCCTACAGGCTCAAAGCAACATTCTCTTTTTATTAAAAGTGTTTCTAAGGGTCCAGTTATTGTTCACTGACATATCCTTTCAAACACATTCCAGCTCCCGACCTACTATCAGGCCAACACTGTTTGGTTTCAGACTGGCAGCAGAAAGGGTTATGGGAGTTCGTGTTTAACAATCTGAAAAAGGGAGCTTACAGGTTCAACAGGTAATAGATGTTTTGGAAATAAGGAGGGTCATGGGGACTGAAGGGACATTATGGAGATAGGGAGTGATGTGGGGACTGTATGAGATTATGGACATAGAGAGTGCAGTGGTGACTGAAGAACATCATGGAGATAGGGAGTGATGTGGGGCCTGAAAGAGAACAAAGAGGTCGGAGGGCTGTTGGGCCTGAAGAAGGTTGCATAGATCAGGAGGATCATGGGAATTGAAGGAGGTTACTCTGAATGGGAGGGTCGTTGGGTCAGGATGAGATTATGGAGTTAGGGAGGTTTGTGGGGAAGGATTCAGGTTACATTGATAGGAAGAGTCATGGGGACTGAAGAGTTTATGGAGATAGGGAGGACTGTGGGGACTGAAGGAGGTTATATAGATAGTAAGCTTATAGAGAACCACAGGAAAGAAGAGCAGATATCGACCATTTGACCACAGAGTCGGTCCCACCATTCAATATGATCAGGACTGATATCTAACCCAGTCCAGTGTTCCTGCTTTGACACCTAACCCTGATATTATAGTGACGACTGGCATTCAGTGATACAGCAGGCTGTAGTAACTGGGACGGGGTGGGGTGGGGGTCTTACAGAGATAGGGAGGGTTGTGGAAGCTGGAACAGATGACAGATACAGGGCGGGTTTTAGGAATGGGAGGACTTTACACGGATTTGGAGGAATGCAGGGATGGAACGTGGTAACAATCACAGGGAGGATTTTGAGAGCTTGATCTGAGACAGGTACAGCTGAGAACAGAAGTGAGTCAAACAGTCAGGACAGGCAGGGACAAGGTAGGATTAATAAATTAAATTGCATTTATTTCAATGCAAGGTGCCTAACAGGGAAGGCAGATGAACTCAGGGCATGGATAGGAACATGGGACTGGGATCTCATAGCTATTACAGAAACATCGCCCAGGGATGGGCAGGACTGGCAGCTTAATGTTCCAGGATACAAATGCTACAGGAGGGTTAGAAAGGGAGGCAAGAGAGGAGGGGGAGTGGCATTTTTAATAAGGGATAGCATTACAGCTGTTCTGAGGTTGGATATTCACAGAAATACATCCAGGGAAGTTATTTGGGTGGAACTGAGAAATAAGAAAGGGGTGATCGCCTTATTGGAATTGTATTATAGACCCCCCAATAGTCAGAGGGAAATTGAGAAACAAACTTGTAAAGCGATCTCAGCTATCTGTAAGAATAAGAGGGTAGTTACGGTCGGGGATTTTAACTTTCCAAACATTGACTGGGACTGCCATAGTGTTAAAGGTTTAGATGGAGAGGAAATTCTTAAGTCTGTACAAGACAAGTTTCTGATTCAGTATGTGGATGTACCTACTAGAGAAGGTGCAAAACTTGACCTACTCTTAGGAAATAAGGCAGGACAGGTGACTGAGGTGTCAGTGGGGGAGCACTTTGGGGCCAGCGACCATAATTCTGTTTGTTTTAAAATAGTGATGGAAAAGGATAGACCAGATCTAAAAGTTAATGTTCTAAATTGGAGAAGACCAATTTTGACGGTATTAGGCAAGAACTTTTGAAAGCTGATTGGAGGCAGATGTTCGCAGGTAAAGGGATGGCTGGAAAATGGGAAGCCTTCAGAAATGAGATAACAAGAGTCCAGAGAAGTATGTTCCTGTCAGGGTGAAAGGAAAGGCTGGTAGTTATAGGGAATTCTGGATGACTAAAGAATTGAGCGTTTGGTTCTGAAAAAGAAGGAAGCATATGACAGGTATAGACAGGATAGATCGAGTGAATCCTTAGAAGAGTATAAAGGAAGTAGGAGTATACGTAAGAGGGAAATCAGGAGGGCAAACACGGACATGAGATAGCTCTGACAAATAGAATTAAGGAGAATGCAAAGGGTTTTCACAAATATATTAAGGAAAAAAGGGTAACTCGGGAGAGAATAGGGCCCCAGAAAGATGTGTGGAGCCTCAGAAAATGGGGGAGATATTAAATGAATATTTTGCACCAGTATTTACTTTGGAAAAGGATATGGAAGATATAGACTGTAGGGAAATCGATGGTGACATTTGGTAAAATGTCCACATAACAGAGGAGGAAGTGCTGGATGTCTTCAAACGGTTAAAGGTGGATAAATCCCCAGGACCTGACCAGGTGTACCCGAGAACTCTGTGGGAAGCTAGAGAAGTGATTGCTGGGCCTCTTGCTGAGATATCTGTGTCATCGATCGTCACAGGTGAGGTGTCAGAAGACTGGAGGTTGGCAAACGCGGTGCCACTGTTTAAGAAGGGTGGTAAAGACAAGCCAGGGAACTATAGGCCAGTGAGTCGGAAGTCAGTGGTGGGCAAGTTGTTGGAGGGAATCCTGAGGGACAGGATGCACATGTATTTGGAAAGGCAAGGACTGATTAGGAACAGTTGACATGGCTTTGCGCATGGGAAATCATGTCTCATAAACTTGATTGAGTTTTTTGAAGAGGTAACAAAGAATATTGAGGAGGGCAGAGTGATAGATGTGATCTGTATGAACTTCAGTGGGGCATTCGACAAGGTTCCCCATGGGAGACTGATTAGCAAGTTTAGAACTCATGGAATACAGGGAGAACTAGCCATTTGGATACAGAACTGGCTCAAAGGTAGAAGACAGAGGGTGGTGATGGAGGGTTGTTTTTCAGACTGGAGGCCTTTGACCAGAGCAGTGCCACAAGGATCGGTGCTGGGTCCTCTACTTTTTGCTATTTACATAAATGATTTGGATGCGAGCATAAGAGGTACAGTTAGTAAGTTTACAGATTGGAGGTGTAGTGGACAGCGAAGAAGGTTAGAACAGGATCTGGACCAGGTGGGACAATGGGCTAACTGGCAGATGGAGTTTAATTCAGATAAATGCGATATACTGCATTTTGGGAAAGTAAGATTTAGCAGGACTTATACACTGAATGGTAAGGTCCTAGGGAGTGTTGCTGACCAAAGAGACCTTGGAGTGCAGGTTCATAGCCCCTTGAAAGTAGAGTCGCAGGTAGATAGGATAGTGAAGGTGGTATTTGGTATGCTTTCCTTTATTGGTCAGAGTATTCAGTACAGGAGATGGAAGGTCATGTTGCGGCCATACAGAACATTGGTTAGGCCACTGTTGGAATATTTTATGCAATTCCGGTCTCCTTCCTATCGGAAGAATTGTTGTGAAACTTGAAACGATTCAGAAAAGATTTACAAGGATGTTGCCAGGGTTGGAGGATTTGAGCTACAGGGAGAGGCTGAACAGGCTGGGTTGGTTTTCTCTGGAGCTTCCAATCGAAGGCATAGGTTTAGGGTGAGAGGGGAAAGATATAAAAGAGACCTAAGGGGCAACTTTTTCACGCAGAGGGTGGTACGTGTATAGAATGAGCTGCCAGAGGATGTGGTGTAGGCTGGTACAATTTCAACATTTAAGAGGCATTTGGATCGGCATATGAATAAGAAGGTTTTGGAACAATATGGGCCGGGTGTTGGAAGGTGAGACTAGATTGGGCTGGGATATCTGGTTGGCATGCACGGGTTGGACCGAAGGGTCTGTTTCCGTGCTGTACATCTATATGACTATCACTCATGGAAGTTATAGAAATAAACTGCGTGGTCGCGTCTGGAGGAGATTAAAGGTATAAAGGTTTGTAGTCAATGAAAGAAATTACATCAATATGGACCAGCAGAGTTTACAGAGACTGAGTGCGTTTTAGAGACAGGAAGAGTTGATAGTCATCATTAGAATTGCAGAAACTAATTTATGAGAGAAGCAGGGTCACTCTGCTTTGTGCCCAGAGACAAGGAGGAGTCTAACAGCTGGAGGTGGTTACTAAGGTACAGAGCTTTTTTGTTGGCGTGACGGGAAGGTTACAGAGATCATGAAGGTAGCAGGAGTTCAAAAAAGTCACAAAGACAGGGAGGTTTTTCAGTTCTGGAAAGGACTACACTGACAGGGATGGCTTAAGGAACTGAAGAGTTAATTTCCTTCAGTTAAGGAGAGATGTGACAGAACACAGGATTAAAGGCAAAGGCAGAAACTTGGAGAGTTTTACTGATATGAGGAGCTTACAGGGATAAGCAGGATTGTAGGGGCTGATAGAGATAGGGGAAGGTGGTATCGATGAAACAGACAGTGGAGAAGCTGGCAGACATAGGGAGGGTTCTGTGGAACAGATGAATTTACAGACAAGATGGTGATAATGAAGCCTGAGATTTTTCTCATGTTCCTTGCCCAGCATTGTTCCTACATCATGCCCTCAGGGACTGAATTAAAGCCCATGAACCCCTCCCTGTGCTGTTTACTGTGAGTGGTCTTACCGGCTGCAGGATTTACTGAAGGCTCCAGACCTCACTCTCCATCTCTCTCTGGCTGACCAACTGTCTTCAAAGTGGTGATGGACGAGACAAGAATTGGGAATTCTGCTGAGTCAGGGACTTCAGGAATACCAACAGGAGACAGAGAAATAGACAGAATGGGAAATTAGACTGATGCAATGAAGGTTAGCCATGGAGAATGGCACTGAGTCCCACAGAGATCTGGAAAATCCCAGTCTCCATCCATGGCCTGTGCAGTTGCTTCCCTCTGGAGTGGAGAATGTTGTTGGCTCAGGGTCTGGAGTAACTGCAAGAGCGAGAGACACTGACAGAGGCAGCAAGTAGACCCACACAGTGAGGGATCTCACATGGAGAAAGACTGAGTGATATCAGCAGTGTGCTGGAAGGTGTCAGGATCACACAATGGTATCATCAGAAGTGGTTCTGACCAGTGAGCACTGCTCCCAGTACTCAGGGAGGACTGAGCTATTTTATTGGGATAGGCTCCTCTGGTACCAGGATTATGCAGTGTGCTATAAACGGACACAGATGAGGAGGGGGACAGGTCTGAGGTGAATGGAAATTCCCAAGTCCAAAGAGAAAGGTTGAAATATTGGAACACCATGGAGATGTGGATGAAGACCAAAAGAAAGAATCATTAAGGGACTGAGTTTAATTAAAATACGACATTATCAAATAGATTTATGACAGGAAATTATTGGTTAAAATAAATATCCGCCCCTCATAATTCCTCATACACCACAAGTGACATCACTTCCGCCCCTCACACTATCGCTGATGTCACACACTCAGTGACTTCCGCGCCCCCCCACTGCCGTGTTTGGCACCAATTCCACCCCCACCAACACCATCACCTGCATTCTGCTGACACCACCCCCAAGTCCCACCGTCACCATCCCCGCACCCCAGAACCCTGAGGGGAACACCACCCCTGCTCATGACTCCATCCCCATTTCCCCTAACACCACACCCACTCCAGTTACAGGCACCGTCCCCTCCCCCAGCTCCACACCTACGCCTGGTCCCAGCTCCCAGTCCTGCTGAGTTTTCACCATTCCCCCTGACCTCCCCCTCACTGAGGACGAATGATCAGTCCTCAGCAAAGGCCTCATCTTTATCCCCCTCCGTCCACACATCAATTAATTTAATACACGCCGTGACATTGAGCACTTCTTCCACCGCCTCCGCCTCAGAGCTTATTTTGACAATGAATACTCCTGCCTATTTTCTGAGGACCCCTTTTCCGGCCTCCAATACACTCCATCCACCTGGACACCCCGTGCTGGCCTATTATCTGCCTTCAATCTCTTCATTTCCAACTTCCACCGAGACATTAACCGCCTCAACCTATCTACCCCCTCCCTCACTTCAACCTCTCACCCTCACAACGCCCAGCCCTCCACTTCCTCTGCTCCAATCCCGACCTCACCATCAAACCAGCAGATAAAGGGGGTGCAGAGGTAGTCTGGTGCACTGACCTCTACACCGCTGAAGCCATGATGCCAACTCAAAGACACCTCCTCCTACCACCCCCTCTACCATGACCCACCTCCCATCACCAAACCTTCATCTCCCAGGGCATACAGAACCTCATCACCTCAGGAGGAGATCTCCCACCCACAGCTTCCAACCTCATTGTCCGGGATCCCCCACTTCCCGGTTCTACCGGCTTCCCAAGATCCACAAGCCTGACCACCCTGGCCGACCCATTGTCTAAGCATGCTCCTACCGCACCGAAATCATGTCTGCCTACCTCGACATTGTCCTATCCCCCAGTCCAGGAACTGTCCACATACGTTTGAGAAACCACCCACACCCTCCACTCCTCCAAGACTTCCGTTTCCCTGACACCCAATGCCTCATCTTCACAATGGATATCCAATCCCTCTACACCTCCGTCCACCATGACCAGGTCCTCTTTCTTCATCTCCCGACGTCCACAACAGTACCCTTCCACCGACACTCTCATTCGTTTGGCTGAACTTGTCCTCACCTTTAACAATGTTTCCTTCAAATCCTCCCACTTCCTCCAGACCAAAGGGGTAGCAATGGGCACCCGCATGGGCACCAGCTTTGACTGTCTCTTTGTTGGCTACGTAGAACAGTCCATCTTCTGAAGTTACAATGGCACCACTCCCAACGTCTTCCTCCGCAACATTGATGACTGCATTGGCACCACCTCGTGCTCCCTTGAGGGGTTTGAGCAATTCATCAACTTCACCAACACATTCTACCCTAGCCTTAAATTTACCTGGACCATCTCTGATACCTCCCTCCCCTTCCTGGCCCTCTCCATCCCCTTATGACAACTGACTTGACACCGACATTTTTTACAAACCTACCCACTCCCACAGATGCGTAGATTACATATCTTCCTATCCTACCGCCTGCAAAATTCTCAACCCCTATTCCCAATTCCTCCGCCTCCGCCTTCCCTCTTCCAATGGGGCCAGTTCCACCACAGAACACATCAGATAGCCTCCTTCTTTAGGGATCGGAATTTCCCTTCCCACTTGGTAAAAGATGCCCTCCAACGCATCTCGTCCACATCCCGCACCTCCGCCTTCAAACCCCACCCCTCCAACCGTAACAAGGACAGAACGCCCCTGGTGCTCACCTTCCACCCTACCGACCTTCACCAAAACCAAATCATCCGCCGCCATTTCCGCCACCTCCAAACGGACCCCACCACCAGGGATATATTTCCCTCCCCACCCCTCTCCACTTTCCGTAAAGACCATTCCCTCAGTGACTACCTGGTTAGTTCCACGCCGCCCAAAAACCCACCCTCCCTTCCTGGAACTTTCCCCTGCCACCGCAGGAACTGTAAAACCTGTGCCCACACTTCCTCCCTCACCTCTATCCAAGGCCCCAAAGGAGCCTTCCACATCCATCAAAGTTTTACCTGCACATCCACCAATATCATTTATTGTATCCGCTGCTGCTGCTGCGGTCTCCTCTACATTGGGGAGACTGGACACCTCCTAGCAGAGCGCTTTAGGGAACATCTCTGGTACACCATTCCAATCAACCCCACCGCCCTGTGACCCAACATTTCAACTCCGCCTCCCACTCTGCTGAGGACATGCAGATCCTGGGCTTCCTCCATCGCCGCTTCCTCAACACCCGAAACCTGGAGGAAGAACGCCTCACCTTCCACCTCGGAACACTTCAACCCCAGGGCATCAATGTGGATTTCACCAGTTTCCTCATTTCCCCATCCCCCATCTCACCCCACCTCCAGCCTTCCAGCTCAGCACCGCCCTCATGACCTGTCCTATTGGCTTATATCCCTTCCCACCTATCCACTCCATCCTCATCTCTGACCTATCACCCCCATCCTCACTCACATTCACCCACTGTACTCATTGCTACCTTCCCCCATCCTCCACTCTGACCTACCACCTTCTTCTGCACCCCATTCACCTATTGTTGCCCCCTCTCATTTATCTCCCCACTCTGCAGGCACCCTGCCTCTGTTCCTGATGAAGGGCTTTTCAAATACATTTCAAATATGTGGAGGGACTATCAGGAAGGGAGGAGGTTACAGCGATAGGATCTGTTACAGGAATTAAAAATCATTGAAGACTCTGGACCACAAGACATGCCAGAGATACAGTATTGCAGATTGTGAGTTTTAATATAGAACTTACATTGGGGCGGTGATTGAGCCTGGGGTGTGTGTGTACTGTGCTCCCCTCCAGCACTGTATCTATGTCATGTTGTGTTAACAGATGTTTGGAGCCCTCTCACTGTTCTTTGCTCTGTGCACTGTGGGGGGCCTTACCTCACTACAGGATTTATTGAAAGCTCCAGATTTCCCTGCCCTTTGTCTCCCTCTGGCAGACCAACTGCGTTCAGTGTGGTGATGGATGATCCACCCCGCAGCTGGGAAGGCTATTGAGTCAGGACCTTCCTGAGTAACTACAGGAGACAGAGAAATAGACAGAATGGGAAACTAAACAGATGCAGTGAGGGTTACACATGGAGAATGGCACTAAGTCCCACAGAGATCTGTAAAATGGAGTGATATTAAGTAATAGCCCCAGATTGCTGGAAGATGTCAGGATCACAGAGTCATGTTGGAGGAATGGGTTTAGCTTCATGATGCCCTGGTATCAGTGCTCAGGGATGGGTAACCCAGTGAACAGGTGAAGTAATGGCCTAGTGGTATTATTGTTAGAGAATGTATCCAAAACCTCAGCTAATGTTCAGGGGAGACAGGATTGAATCCCGCCATCTGAAAAGGAGACATTTGAAATCAATAATTTTAAAAATAATTATTAACAATCCACAATTAAGTATGAAACCATTCCTGAAGCACAACAAATCCAAACACTTGTCCTTTCGAGAAGGACATCTGCCCATCCTGACGTGGTCTGCACGACGTACCCACAGCAAAGTGTTTGCCTCTCAATGACCCTCTGAAATGGCCGAGGAAGTTACTCAGTTCATGGGCAGCTAGGGCTGGGCAAGAAAGGCTGGTCAGCCAGAGACACCCACATCCAGACCTGATTATAAAATGAAATCTACCAGGATGGTCCCCCTGGAACTGTGCTGAGAGCAGTGTCCTGGCCAATCATGTCAGTAGGTTTATGGACAGGGCATTAAACTGACAGAGAGGATGCAGGTGAAAGGAGCTTTCCAAATCCAAAGGGAAAAGGTGAAGCAATGGAACAGTATGGGAATGTGGCTGAAGACAAGCAGAAAGGAACAGGATGGGACAGAGTTTTACTAAAATTGTACATCAGCAAAGAGATTTGTGACAGAAAATTGTGGAAGAGAGTATATTATGTTTTTTTAATGGACAACGTTGCTGCAATAAGGTCAATGGATTAGTGACACAGAGCTGAAAGAGATTTAGACACCAGAGAGACATGGATAAAGGGTGAACAAAAGGTGGAACAAAAATGTTCAGTGGTTCGTAATCCTGTGCAAACTCAGGCAAAATGGGCAACCCTAACAGTAATGGATAACAAAGGCATTACAGAGAAAGCATTTGAACGCAGATCATGAAGTAGAGTTAGTCTGAATGTAAATTCTGGCTACTACTTGCCAAGGACACAAGCAGCAGAACATTTTTAGCCACCAAACATTATTTCGTTGCTCATCACTGCATTACACAGGAACTCATTGGAATTTTTTAACAAAGGCATTGTGATAATTTTGGAAATCTTCAATATTTGTATAATCTGGGACAATCACACGGAGAACCTTGACATTGGAAGTTGAGTACGGTTATTTTTTTTTTCAGTGTTTCTTTGAAAAACACATTGTGCAACTGGCTCGGGAGATAACTCCCGCAGAGCAACCGTGTAATGAAACTTAGTGAATGAGTAATGTCACCTGCAGAGATCCTTCGGGAAATTGTGATAAAGTGCAGTTTAAATAAATATAAAGTTTTAAAGTGAATCACAAAAAGGACAAGCTACAACGAGGAACAAAAATAGCAAATGACATGAATTTGAGAGGAAAACTGACCAAGGTAAACAGGCTAAACAGACTGAAATATGTGCCTGGAAATGAACAGTGGTAAACATTTGAAGGGACAATGCAAAACACTCAACAAAAGGACATTCAATTGAAACAGTAAAAACCTCAGCAAGAAATTCCCACTGATCCCTCACTCAGGACAAAAGGGATCATACTAGATTATGAGGCTGAGAAGATCACCAAAAAGTACTTAAAATCCTGAAGTGAGAGTGTGTTTTAGGAGTAAATGTTAATGGATTGCAAAGGGTCTGGTAGCAGGAGGAGGGCTGTGGGAAGGGGAACCTCGGTCTGGATTCATTGACACGATAGGAACAGGGAGAGGTGAAGGTGCTGGAGATGGTGAGAGTATTACAGAGAGTGGTCAGGCTGTTACAAAGCCAGTCTGAATTGCTGCAGCTGGAAGGGTTTGCAGAAGTAGGAAGGGACATAGGTATTTTTATTTATTCATTCATGGGATGTGGGTGTCACTGATTGGACCAGCATTCCTTGTCCCACTGCTAATTACCCAGAGGGCAGCTCAGAGTCAGCCATATTGCTGTGGGTCTGGAGTCCAATGTTAGCCAGACCAGGTTAGAATATTTGATGTCCTTCCCTAAAGGAGGCCAGTGAACCAGATGAGTTCTTCCCACTGATCAACAACGCTTTTATAGTGGTCTGACCAATGTCTTGTACAGATACAACATGATGTCCCAACCCCTACTCTTAATGCTCTACCCAATGAAGGAAACCATCCCAAACACCTGCTTCACCAGCCTGTCTGCCTGTGACACCACATTCAAAGAACTGACTACCTCGGTCACTGGATCTCTGACTGACAACATACCCAGGGCTCGAACATTAACTGTACAGGTCCCACCCTGGTTTGTTTCACCACAATGGAACACTTCACATTTATCTAATTAAACTCCATCTGCTATTCTTCAGCCCACTCTCCCAGCAGTACTGTTCATCCTGTTGTATCATAGATAACCTTCATCACTGTCCACTTTACCACCAATTTCAGTGTCACCCAAAACAATTACTTACCAGGAAACCAATGTTCCCATCCAAACCATTTATCCAAATGACAAACAAGAGGGGGACCCACTCCACCGCTGGTCACATGTCTCCAGTCAGAAAAACAACATGTCTCCCATCACCCTCTGTCTCCTACCGTCAAGCCAATTTTGTATCCAGTTCACTAGCTCCTCCTGAATGCCATATCCTTTTACACTGATCTGAGCTTATCACCCAGTTTACCAGACAGAACACAGAACACAGAACAGTTCAGCCCAAGACTCTTCGGCCATGATTTCATGCCAATATTTTATCCAGCTATAAGATCAAACTAACCTACAATACCTTCATTTTACTATTATCAATGTGTCTGTCCAAGAGTCTATTAAATGTCCCGAATGTGTCTAATTTTACTATCACCATTGGCAGTCCATCCAACCACCTACCATTCTCAATCCTCTTATCATCCTCCAATCACCTTAAAATTATATCACCTTGTAATCGTCATTTATTCCACCAGAGAAAAAGTCTCTGACTATTCACTCACTCTGTGCCTCTCATCATCTTATTCATCTCCACAAAGTCGCCCCGCCTCCTTCTTCACTCCAATGAAAAACGCCTTAGCTCCCTCAACTTTTCTTCGGAAGAACTGCCCTCCATTCCAGGCAGCATCCTGGTAAATCTCCTGTGTACGCACTCTAAAACTTGCACAGCCTTCCTGTAAACAAGGGACCAGAACTGAACACAATATTCCAAGTGTGGTCTCACCAGGATGCCATAAAGATACAGTAAAACCTCACCGCTCTTACAGTCTAAGTTGAGCGAACACAACATATGCCTTGTTAACAACCCTATCAACGTGTGTGGCGATTTTGAGGCATTTATGGACACGGACACCATGATCTCTCTGTTCTTCCACACTGCCAAGTATTCTTTCACCCTGTATTCTGTATTCAAATTCCACCTTCCAGAGAGAATCACTTCACACTTTTCCAGATTTAACTCCATCTGCCACTTCCAGCCCAGCTCTGTGTCCTGTCAATGTCCCATTGCAACCTACAACAGCCCTCCACATTGCCCACCACTCCACTAACCTTCATGTTATTGGCAAACTTACTAACCCACTCTCCAATATCCACATCCAAGTCATTTATAAAAATCACAGAGCAGAGTCCCAGAGCCGACTGTCACATAACACCACTGGTCACTGAGCTCCAGGCTCAATACTGTCCATCTGCTGCCATACTCTGTCTTCTCTGGGTCATCCAATCCTCTATCCAGACAGACAGATTTCCCTGTATCCCAATTTTCCTCCTTTTCTGAATGAGCCATGAACATATTCTGCCATATCCTCAAAGAATTCAATAACGTTTGTGAGGCATGACCTGCGCCACACAAACCCATACTGACTGTCTCTAATTTAATTATGGTTTTCCAAGTAGTCATAAATCCTGTCTTTAGAGTCCTCGTCAATAATCTGCACACCACAGACATAAGACTAAATCTGTAATTCCTAGAATTCTACCTCCGTATCATGGCTCGGACTTTACAAATCTTCCCTTCTCTGCCATGTTCCCCAGAAGGGCACTGGAGGGTGGTGGGGGTTACAGAGGTAGAGAGGAGTATCAGGACAGGAGGGTTTTGCAGACATTAGGACGGTTGCAGTGCCAAAAGGAGGATTCAGTAATTGTGAGGTTTCATGGTGATGAAGGTAGTTGAGGAGGGAGGGAGGATTGTAGGAAAATGAGAGGTTTCACAGTTTAGGTGTTTTGTTAGGGCTGGAAGAGGTTACTGAGTTGAGGAGGGTGTAAGTACTGGTGGGTATTACACAAACATGTGGTTTTGGTTGCAATGCAGGAAGAGGATGCAGGAAGCTGGAGAGTACGGGGTCTGAACGAGGTTACACAAATGGGAAGAGTTGTCAGGGGTGGAGATGCTTACAGAGACATCAATGGTCTGATCTGGAGCAGAGGACCCAGATTGGGAGGGATGTGGGGACTGGAGGTGGTTTCACAGGGAGGGAGGACCATAGGCTCAGAGGAGGTTACAGAAATGTGGAGAGCAATAGGGCTGACAGGGGTTCATGGAGATGGGAATGTTGGGAGGGATGGAGAAGTTTACAGGGATAAGGATGTTTATAGGACAGGGCTGGATCACAGACAGGGACTGTTTTAGGGAGCTGAGCAGATTACAGAGATAAAGGGGTTTGTATCGACTGGAGGAACAAACAGAGATATGCAGGGTAGTTGTGACTGAAGATGTTTATAGATATAGGAAGGCTTAGGTTCTGGGGGTTACAGAGGCTGGGGAATCTGGATTTCTTTTCAGAGACTGGGATAACAATTTTGGTCAGAAACAGTTTCACAGATAAGGGAGCATAGCACAAACAAGAGGAAGGTGATATTTAAACAGATAGTGCTGTAAGAGCTGGACACGGTTATGGAGATGGGTAGATGGTGGAGACACAGGAGGAGCTTACATTGACAGGGGGTGATAGTGACAGGACGGTGTTAAATAGATAGTGGGTTTTGTAGGGACTGGATTGGGAGAGGCACAGGCATGGAGTGAGTTCGACAGTTCAGTAATTCTGCAGAGACCTGAGAGGATGACACTGATAGGGATGGTGGTCGGGTCTCCACAGACTGTTGGTGTTTAGGGAATGGAAGGGAATGGAAGAGATTTGGTAGATAGGGTGGGATGTAAGAGCTGCAGGAGCTTATGGAGAGTCGAAGACTTGGAGCAATTTGCAGAGGTACGTTTCTCATACAGGAGTAGGTTATAGATAGTGAGGGTTGTGTGGCCTGAGTAAGTTAAAGAGAGGGGAGTTTTCCGGTCTGGAAGAGGTTACACTGACAGGGACAATTGAAGAGACTGAAGCAAAAATGCATGGCGAAGGTTACACAGATAGGGAGGTGAGTAGGGACTGAAGGTGAATACACAAACATGGAGGGTTGTATTGTTAGATGGAGCTTAGAGGGATATGGACTGGTGTAGGGATTTACATAGATAGAGAAGGTTGTGTTTTTGGAGAAGGTTACAATGATACAGACAGTGTGAGGGAGTGTTTAATGGACTTACAGAGGAGCTCAGAGGGAATGAATTCTGGGGATTGGAGGAGATTACAGACACAGAGATGGCTGTCGGTTTGAAAAGAGCTTCTCCAGATCCTCGGTGGCGTAAAGCTGGAGGGAGGTTATAACAGTGAGTGTTGCCAAGACTTAATAACTTCACTGATATAGAGCAGGTCTCAGCACGTAACTGTCAAAGGGAAATTGCGACAGTCCAGATGAGTTTTCAGAGATACAAATGTTTTTTTGGGAGTTTCAATAGGGAGCAATGATTGGGAGTGCTGTACCAATTGGTAATAGTTATAGGGAGGGTTCTAAAAGCAGGAAGAGGTGACAGACATATCGATCTTTGCAAGGACTGGAGAAGCTTACATAGGCAAGGAGTGTTTTAACGACTGGAGGAGATTACATTGTTAAGGAGAATATTGGGGATAAGGCAAGGTGTAAGAGACAGGGATGGTTGACAGGGCTGGACAATAACCTGAATAGAATCGCCATAGTGGGGAATCAGGCCATTCGGCCCAACCAGTCCATTCCAAATCTCTGAAGAGCATCCTACCCAGACCCACCCCTCTATCTGTCCATTAAACACTGCATTTCTCATGGTGAACTTAAACCACACATTCCTGAATACCACAGTCAATTTATGATGGCCAGTTCACTGATGGTGCAAATATTGGACACACACAGCAAGGGAGCGACACGCAAACACACACAGGGAGGGAGATACCCGCAGGCACACAGCGAGGGAGGGACACACACACATACAGCGAGGGAGGTACACGGACACACACAGCGAGGGGGGGAACATGCATCCGCGCGCACACACATAGACAAAGCGAGGGAAGGACACTCACACATAGTGAGGGGTGGACATGCAGACACACACACACACACGAGTGCGGGACACGCACACAGCGAGGGAGGGACAAGCACATACAGCGAGGGAGGGACACGCACACATACAGGAGGGAGGGACATGCACATACAGCGAGGGAGGAACACGCACACATACAGGAGGGAGGGACATGCACATACAGCGTGGGAGGGACACGGGCACACACCGAGGGAGAGACAAACACATACACAGCGAGGGAGGGGGACACGCACAGATATGCAGCGAAGGGACACACACACACGCACGTGAGGGACACGCACACACAACGAGGGAGGGACACACACAACACGGGGAAGGGACACGCACACGCAACATGTTTTAGGGACACGCACACACACAGCGAGGGAAGGACACACACAGACACGCAGCGAAGGGGGACAGACACACACACACACACACACACACACACAGGGAGGAAGGGACACGGACACACACAGCGAAGGGGGGATCATGCATCCGCACACACACACACACACACAGACACAGCGAGGGAAGGACACACACACAGAGAGGGGAGGACATGCACACACATGCACACACAGCGAGGGGGGAACACGCACAAACACACACAGCGAGGGGGGGACACACACAGCGAGGGAAGGGGGCACACACACACACACACAGCGAGGGAGGGACAAACACACAGACAGCGAGGGAAGGACACGCACAGACAGCGAGGGGGCGCGCAAACAGCAAGGGAGGGGGACATACACAGCGAGGGAGGGGATGCGCACACGGCGAGGGAGGGGGACACACACACACATACACACACACACACATACACAGCGAGGGATGGACACACACACACAGCGAGGGGGACACACACACACAACGAGGGCAGACACACACACACACACACATACACAGCGAGGTATGGACACACGCACACAGCGAGGGGAGACACACACACACACAGCTAGGGGGGTCACGCACACAGCGAGGGGGGTCACGCACACAGCGAGGGGGGTCACGCACACAGCGAGGGATGGGGGGACACACTCACAGTGAGGAAGGTACACACACACACACACAGCGAGCGGGTGGGACACACACACTGACGGGGAGGGACACACACACAGCGAGGGAGGGACACACACACACACGCACGCACGGCGAGGGAGGGACACGGACATGCCCACACAGCGAGGGAGGGGTCACTCTCACACACACACACACAGCGAGTGAGGGACACACACACACTCAGCGAGGGAGGGACATGCGCACACACACAACATGGGAGGGGACACACACCCGCACACACACAGCGAGGGATGGGGACACACACACACACACACACACAGTGAGGGAGGGACACGCACACACACACAGCGATGGAGGGGGATACTCACGCACACAGCGATGGGGGGTCACGAACAGCGTGGGAGGGGACATGCGCACACACAGCAAGGGAGGGGGACACGCACACACAGCGAGGGAAGGGGACACGCACACACACAGGGAAGGAGGGGGACACGCGCACACACAGCGAGGGAGGGTCACAGGCACACACACAGCGAGGGAGGGGACACACGCACACACACACACACACACACACACAAAACAAGTGAGGGGGATACACACAGCGAGGGGGGACCATCATCGAGGGGGTGGGACGCACACACAGCGAGGGAGGTACACGTGCACACACACAGCATGGGAGGGGGGACACACACGCAGCTAGGGGGGACACGCACACAGCGAGGGGGACACGCACACAACGAGGGAGGGGGATATTCACACACACAGCGAGGTGGGGGTCACGCACATCGAGGGAGGGGACACACGCACACACACAGCGAGGGAAGGACACGCATACAGCGAGGGAGGGACACGCACACACACAGCAAGAAAGGGGACACACACACAGCGAGGGAGGGGGACACACACAGCGAGTGAGGGGGGACACACAGCGAGGGGGGACACACACAGTGAGGGGGGGACACACACAGCGAGGGGGGGGACACACACAGCGAGGGGGGGGACACACACAGCGAGGGGGGGGACACACACAGCGAGGGGGGGGGACACACACAGCGAGGGGGGGGGACACACAGCGAGGGGGGGGGACACACAGCGAGGGGGGGGGACACACAGCGAGGGGGACACCGACACACACAGCGAGGGAGGGGGACACACACAGTGAGGGAGAGGGTGCGCACACAGCGAGGGAGGGGGACACACACACACACAACGAGGGAGGGGGACACACACACAGCGAGGGAAGGGTGCATACACACGCACACACACAGCGAGGGAGGGACACGCACAGACAGGCAGCGAAGGGGGACAGACACACACACACACACACACACACACACACACAGCGAGGAAGGGACACGGACACACACAGCGAAGGGGGGAACATGCATCCGCGCACACACACACACACACACACACACACACACAGCGAGGGAAGGACACTCACACACAGTGAGGGGAGGACATGCACACACACGCGCGCGCACACACACACACACACACACACACACACACAGTGAGGGACACACACACAGCAGGGAGGGACACACACAGCGAGGGGGGCCACATACACACACACACACAGCAAAGGGGACACACACACACACGCACACACACAGCGAGGGAGGCACACGCACAAACACACACAGCGGGGGGGACACACACAGCGAGGGGGCACGCAATCAGCAAGGGAGGGGACACACACAGCGAGGGAGGGGGACACACACAGCGAGGGAGGGGGACACACACAGCGAGGGAGGGGGACACGCACACAGTGAGGGAGGTGGACACACGCACACAAACAGTGAGGGAGGGACACGCGCGCGCACGCGTACACACACACACACACAGCAAGGGAGGGACATGCGCACACACACAACAAGGAAGGGGGCACACACCCGCACACACACTGCGAGGGATGGGGACACACACAGCGAGGGAAGGGGGCGCACACACACACACACACACACACAGCGAGGGGGGAACACGCACAAACACACACAGCGAGTGGGGTGACACCCACAGCGAGGGGGGACACACAGTGAGGGGGGACACACACAGCGAGGGGGCACACACAGCGAGGGGGGGGGACACACACAGCGAGGGGGCGACACACACAGCGAGGGGGGGGACACACACAGCGAGGGGGACACAGACACACACGAGGGAGGGGGACACACAAAAAAACAGCGAGGGAGGGGGACACACACAGTGAGGGAGGGGGTGCGCACACAGCGAGGGAGGGGGACACACACACACAACGAGGGAGGGGGACACACACACACAACGAGGGAGGGGTGCATACACACACAACGAGGGAGGGGTGCATACACACACACACACACAGCGAGGGAGGGACAAACACACACACAGCGAGGGAAGGACACGCACAGACAGGCAGCGAAGGGGGACAGACACACACACACACACACACACACACACACACACACACACACACACACAGAGCGAGTAAGGGACACGGACACACACAGCGAAGGGGGGAACATGCATCCGCGCGCGCACACACACACACACACAGCGATGGAGGGGGATACTCACGCACACAGCGAGGGGGTGTCACGAACAGCGTGGGAGGGGACACGCGCACACACAGCGAGGGAGGGGGGACACGCACACACAGCGAGGGAGGGGGACACGCGCACACACAGCGAGGGAGGGGACACACTCAGCGAGGGGGGGACACACTCAGCGAGGGGGGGACACACACACACAGCGAGGGAGGGGGACACGCACACAGCGAGGGAGGGGGACACACAAAAACACAGCGAGGGAGGGGGACACACACAGTGAGGGAGGGGGTGCGCACACAGCGAGGGAGGGGGACACGCACACACAACCAAGGAGGGGGACACACACACAGCGAGGGAAGGGGGCATACACACACACACACACACAGCGAGGGAAGGACACGCACAGACAGGCAGCGAAGGGGGACAGACACACACACACACACACACACACACACACACAAAGAGCGAGGAAGGGACACGGACACACACAGCGAAGGGGGGAACATGCATCCGCACACACACACACACACACACTGACACAGCGAGGGAAGGACACTCACACAGTGAGGGGAGGACATGCACACACACACAGACACACACACACACACAGCAGGGAGGGACACACACAGCGAGGGGGGACACATACACACACACACACACACACACACACAGCGAGGGAGGCACACGCACAAACACACACAGCGAGGGGGGCACACACAGCGAGGGTGCACGCAAACAGCAAGGGAGGGGACACAAACAGCGAGGGATGGGGACACACACAGCGAGGGATGGGGACACACACAGCGAGGGATGGGGACACACGCACACAAACAGTGAGGGAGGGACACGCGCACGCATGCATACACACACACACACACACACACAGCAAGGGAGGGACACGCGCGCGCACGCATACACACACACACACACAGCAAGGGAGGGACACGCGCGCGCACGCATACACACACACACACACACAGCAAGGGAGGGACACACACACACAGCGAGGGAGGGGACACACACACACAGCGAGGGAGGGGGACAGGCACACAGCGAGGGAGGGGGACAGGCGCACACACAGCGAGGGAGGGACACGCACACACAGCGAGGGAGGGACACGCACACACAGCGAGGGAGGGACACGCACACACAGCGAGGGAGGGACACGCACACACACAGCGAGGGAGGGACACACACAGACATATACAGCGCGAGGAAGGGACACGGACACGCACAGAGAAGGGGGGAATATGCATCCACACACACACACACACACACACACAGACACACAGTGGGGGGGGGGGGAGGGACATGCACACACAGCAAGGGAGGGACACGCACACACACAACGAGGGAGGGACAAACACACGCACAGCGAGGGAAGGACACGCACAGACACGCAGCAAAGGGGGACAGACACACACAAACACACACACACACACAGAGCGAGGAAGGGACATGGACACACACAGCGAAGGGGGGAACTAGCATCCGCACGCGCACACACACACACACACACACAGACACAGCGAGGGAAGGACACACACACAGTGAGGGGAGGACATGCACACACACACACACACACACACACACACACACACACACACACATTGTTGGACACACACACAGCAGGGAGGGACACAGCGAGGGGACACACACACACACACACACACACACACACACACACAGCAAAGGGGACACACACACACACACACACAGCAAAGGGGACACACACACACACACACACACACACAGCAAAGGGGACACACACACACACACACACACACACACACACACACACACAGCAAAGTGGACACAGACACAGACACACACACACACACACACACACACACACAGAGCGAGGGAGGAACATGCACAAACACACACAGCGAGGGGGACACACACAGCGAGGGAAGGGGGCACACACACAGCGAGGGAAGGGGGCACACACACACAGTGAGGGAAGGGGGCGCACACACACACACGCACACAGCGAGGGGGGACACGCACACATACAGCGAGGGAGGGACACCCCCACAGCGAGGGACAGACAAACACACACAGCGAGGGGACACACACACACACACACACACAGCGAGGGAGGGGGACACACACACACACACAGCGAGGGGGGGGACACACACACACACACACACACACACACAGCGTGGGGGGGGACACGTACACACCGAGGGGGAGACACGCACACAGCGATGGGGGTACATGCACACAGCGAGGGGGGTACACGCACACGGAAAGCGAGGGAGGGACCGGACACGCACACACAGCGAGGGAGGGAGACACACGCACACAGCGAGGGGAGACACACACACACACAGCGAGGGATGGACACACACACGCACACACAGCTGGGGTGGACACGCACACAGCGAGGGGGGGACACACTCACAGCGAGGGGGGGACACGCAGAAAAGCGAGGGATGGGGGGACACACTCACAGCGAGAAAGGGACACACACACACACACACAGCGAGGGAGGGGGGACACGCACACACAGCCAGGGAGGGACACGCACACAGCGAGGGAGGGGGACACGCACACAGCGAGGGAGATACGCACACAACGAGGAGGGGACACGCAGACAGCGAGGGGGAGACACACACACAGCGAGGGACGGGGGCACACACACACACACACACACATACACACAGTGAGGGACGAACACGCACACATACACAGTGAGGGAGGGAAACGCACACAGCGAGGGAGGGACAAACACACACACAATGAGGGAGGGGGACACGCGCACACCGCGAGGGGGGACACACCCAGCAAGATGGGACACACACACACACACATACACAGCGAGGGAGGGGGACACGCACACAGCGAGGGAGGGGGACACGCACACAGCGAGGGGGACACGCACACAGCGAGGGGGACACACACACAGCGGGGGGAGGAACACGCACACACAGTGGGGGGGGGACACGCACACAGCGAGGGGGGTGACACGCACACACAGCGAGGGAGGGGGACACGCACACAGTGAGGGAGGCGGACACATGCACACAAACAGTGAGGGAGGGACACGCGCGCGCACGCATACACACACACACACAAACAGCAAGGGAGGGACATGCGCACACACACAACAAGGAAGGGGGCACACACCCGCACACACACTGCGAGGGATGGGGACACACACACGCACACACACACAGCGATGGAGGGGGATACTCACGCACACAGCGAAGGGGTGTCACGAACAGCGTGGGAGGGGACACGCGCACACACAGCGAGGGAGGGGGGACACGCACACACAGCGAGGGAGGGGGACACGCACACACACAGCGAGGGAGGGGGACACACTCAGCGAGGGGGGACACAGCGAGGGGGGGACACACACAGCGAGGGGGGGACACACACACACAACGAGGGAGGGGGACACACAAAAACACAGCGAGGGAGGGGGACACACACACACACAACCAAGGAGGGGGACACACACACACACAACCAAGGAGGGGGACACACACACAGCGAGGGAAGGGGGCATACACACACACACACACACAGCGAGGGAAGGACACGCACAGACAGGCAGCGAAGGGGGACAGACACACACACACACACACACACACACAAAGAGCGAGGAAGGGACACGGACACACACAGCGAAGGGGGGAACATGCATCCGCGCGCACACGCACACACACACACACACACACACTGACACAGCGAGGGAAGGACACTCACACAGTGAGGGGAGGACATGCACACACACACAGACACACACACACACACAGTGAGGGACACACACACAGCAGGGAGGGACACACACAGCGAGGGTGGACACATACACTCACACACACACACAGCGAGGGAGGCACACGCACAAACACACACAGCGAGGGGGGGCACACACAGCGAGGGTGCACGCAAACAGCAAGGGAGGGGACACACACAGCGAGGGAAGGGGACACACACACACAGCGAGGGAGGGGACACACACACACAGCGAGGGAGGGGGACAGGCACACAGCGAGGGAGGGGACACGCACACACACAACGAGGGAGGCACACGCACACACAGCGAGGGAGGGACACGCACACACAGCGAGGGAGGGACATGCACACACACAGCGAGGGAAGGACACACACAGACATATACAGCGCGAGGAAGGGACACGGACACGCACAGAGAAGGGGGGAATATGCATCCACACACACACACAGACACACAGTGGGGGGGGGGGGGAGGGACATGCACACACAGCAAGGGAGGGACACGCACACACACAACGAGGGAGAGACAAACACACGCACAGTGAGGGAAGGACACGCACAGACACGCAGCGAAGGGGGACAGACACACACACACACAGAGCAAGGAAGGGACATGGACACACACAGCGAAGGGGGGAACTAGTATCCGCACGCGCGCGCACACACACACACACACACACACACACACAGCAAAGGGGACACACACACACAGAGCAAAGGGGACACAGACACAGACACAGACACACACACACACACACACACAGCGAGGGAGGAACACGCACAAACACACACAGCGAGGGGGGACACACACAGCGAGGGAAGGGGGCACACACACAGCGAGGGAAGGGGGCGCACACACACACAGTGAGGGAAGGGGGCGCACACACACACACGCACACAGCGAGGGGACACACACACACACACACACACACACACAGCGAGGGGGGACACGCACACATACATGGCGAGGGAGGGACACCCCCACAGCGAGGGACAGACAAACACACACACACAATGAGGGAGGGGGACACACACACACACAGCAGGGGGGACACACACAGCGAGGGGGGACACACACAGCGAGGGGGGACACACACAGCGAGGGGGGGGGACACGGACACAGCAAGGGAGGGACACACACACACACATACACAGCGGTGGGGGACACGCACACACACACACAGCGAGGGAGGGGGACACACACACAGCGAGGGAGGGGGACACACACACACACAGCGTGGGGGGTGGACACGTACACACCGAGGGGGTAACACGCACACAGCGAGGGGGGTACACGCACACGGAAAGCGAGGGAGGGACCGGACACGCACACACAGCGAGGGAGGGAGACACACACACACAGCGAGGGGGGGACACGCACACAGCGAGGGGAGACACACACACACACACAGCGAGGGATGGACACACACACACACACACAGCTGGGGTGGACACGCGCACAGCGAGGGGGGGACACACTCACAGCGAGGGGGGGACACGCAGAAAAGCGAGGGATGGGGGGACACACTCACAGCGAGAAAGGGACACACACACACACAGCGAGGGAGGGGGGACACGCACACACAGCGAGGGGGGGACACGCACACAGCGAGGGGAGACACACACACACACAGCGAGGGATGGACACACACACGCACACACAGCTGGGGTGGACACGCGCACAGCGAGGGGGGGACACACTCACAGCGAGGGGGGGACACGCAGAAAAGCGAGGGATGGGGGGACACACTCACAGCGAGAAAGGGACACACACACACACAGCGAGGGAGGGGGGACACGCACACACAGCCAGGGAGGGACACGCACACAGCGAGGGAGGGGGACACGCACACAGCGAGGGAGAGACGCACACAATGAGGAGGGGACACGCAGACAGCGAGAGAGGGGGACACACACACAGCGAGGGACGGGGGCACACACACACACACACAGTGAGGGACGAACACGCACACATACACAGTGAGGGAGCGAAACGCACACAGCTAGGGAGGGACAAACACACACACAATGAGGGAGGGGGACACGCGCACACCGCGAGGGGGGACACACCCAGCAAGATGGGACACACACACACACACACATACACAGCGAGGGAGGGGGACACGCACACAGCGAGGGAGGGGGACACGCACACACGAGGGGGACACGCACACAGCGAGGGGACACACACACACAGCGGGGGGAGGAACACACACACACAGCGAGGGGGGGACACGCACACAGCGAGGGGGGGACACGCACACACAGCGAGGGATGGGGGACACACACTCACAGCGAGGAAGGGGGACACACTCATGCACACACACAGTGAGCGGGTGGGACACACACAGTGAGGGGGAGGGACACACACACAGCGAGGGGGAGGGACACACACACACGCACAGCGAGGGAGGGACACGCGCACGCAGCGAGGGAGGGCGCGCACACACACACACACACACACACACACACACACACACAGCGAGGGAGGGGGACACACACACACAGCAAGCGAGGGGGGACACACACAGCGAGGGAGGGGGACACACACAGCGAGGGAGGGGGACACACACAGCGTAGGGTTGGGACGCACACACAGCGAGGGAGGGACACACACACACAGTGTGGGAGGGGGGACATGTACACACCGAGGGGGGGGACACGCACACAGCGAGGGGGGTACACGCACACGGAAAGCGAGGGATGGACCCGGACACGCACACAGAGCGAGGGAGGGAGACACACACACACACAGACATACACAGCGAGGGTTGGACGCACACACACAGCGAGGGGGGACACGCACACAGGGAGGGGAGACACACACACACACACACACACACACACACACACACGCGCACACAGCGAGGGGGGGACACGCGCACACAGCGAGGGGGGGACACGCGCACACAGCGAGGGGGGGACACGCGCGCGCACACACACACACACACACACACACACACACACACACACGCACAGCGAGGGATGGACACACACACACAGCGAGGGGGGACACGCACACACAGCGAGGGGGGACACGCACACACAGCGAGGGGGGACACACGCACATACACACACACACACACACACACACACACACAGCTGGGGGGGACACGCACACAGCGAGGTGGGACACACTCACAGTGAAGGGGGGACACACTCACAGCGAGGGGGGTAACGCCCACAGCGAGGGGGTCACGCACGCAGCGAGGGGGGTCACGGACGCAGCGAGGGGGGTCACGGACGCAGCGAGGGATGGGGGGACACACTCACAGCGAGGAAGGGACACACACACACACACACACAGCGAGCGGTTGGGACACACACACTAACGGGGAGGGACACACACACAGCGAGGGAGGGACACACACACACACACGCACAGCAAGGGAGGGACACGGACATGCGCACACAGCGAGGGAGGGGTCACACACACACACACACACACACAGCGAGGGAGGGGGACACACACACAGCGAGTGAGGGACACACACACACACACACAGAGCGAGGGAGGGACATGCGCACACACACAGCGAGGGAGGGGGACACACACACAGCGAGGGAGGGGGACACACACACAGCGAGGGAGGGGGACACACAAAGCGAGGGAGGGGGACACACACACAGTGAGGGAGGGGGACGCACACACACACAGCGTGGGAGGGGGGGACACGTACACACCGAGGGGGGGACATGCACACAGCGAGGGGGGTACACGCACACGGAAAGCGAGGGGGGGACCGGACACGCACACACAGCGAGGGAGGGAGACACACACACACACACACACAGCGAGGGGGGGACACGCACACAGCGAGGGGAGACACACAAACACACAGCGAGGGATGGACACACACACGCACACACAGCTAGGGTGGACACGCACACAGCGAAGGGGGGACACACTCACAGCGAGGGGGGGGACACACTCACAGCGAGGGGCGGGGACACACTCACAGCGAGGGGCGGGGACACACTCACAGCGAGGGGCGGACACGCAGAAAAGCGAGGGATGGGGGGACACACTCACAGCGAGAAAGGGACACACACACAGCGAGGGATGGGGAACACGCACACACAGCGAGGGAGGGACACGCACACACAGCGAGGGAGGGGGACACGCACACACACACAGCGAGGGAGGGGACACGCGCACACACAGCGAGGGAGGGGACACGCGCACACACAGCGAGGGGGGACAAAAATCGAGGGGTGGGACGCACATACAGCGAGGGAGGCACACGTGCACACACAGCGTGGGAGGGGGGACACCCACGCAGCGAGGGGGGACACGCACACAGCGAGGGAGGGACACGCACACACACAGCGAGGAAGGGGACACGCACACACACAGCGAGGAAGGGGACACGCACACACACAGCGAGGGAGGGGGACACGCACACACACAGCGAGGGAGGGGGACACACACACACACACACAGCGAGGGAGGGGGCACACTCGCGCACACACACACAAACACACACACACAACGAGTGAGGGGGATACACACAGTGAGGGCGGTGGACACACAGCGAGGCGGGGGACACACAGCGAGGGGGGGGACACACAGCGAGGGGGGGACAAACATCGAGGGGGTGGGACGCACACACAGCGAGGGAGGCACACGTGCACACACACAGCGTGGGAGGGGGGACACACACGCAGCGAGGGACACACACACACACACACACACACAGCGAGGGAGGGACATGCGCACACACACAGCGAGGGAGGAGGCACACACACACACACACACACACACACACACACACAGCGAGGGAGGGACAGACACACAGCGATGGAGGGGGATACTCACGCACACAGTGAGGGGGGGTGGACACGCACACACAGCGAGGAAGGGGGACACGCGCACACACAGCGAGGGAGGGGGGACCCGCACACACACAGCGAGGGTGGGGTACACGCACACACACAGCGAGGGATGGGAACACGCGCATACACACACACACACAATGAGTGAGGGGGGATACACACAGCGGGGGGGGGACACACACAGCGAGGGGGGACACACACTGCGAGGGGGTGGGACGCACACACAGCGAGGGAGGCACACGTACACACACACAGCGTGGTGGGGGGACACACACACACAGCGCGGGAGGGGGATACTCACACACACAGCGAGGTTGAGACACACAGACACAGCGAGGGTGGGAGATGTGCTGAGAAAGGGAGAGGGGACACACACACTCAAAGTGAGGAAGGGTGACACGCAGACATATGCACACACAAACACACACACAGTGAGGGAGGGACACGTGCGCACACAGCGAGGGAAGGGGACACACACGCATACACACACACAAGTGAGGGAAGGGGACACACACGCATACACACACACGCACAAACACAGAACAAGGGAGGGACACGTGCACACACAGTGATGTGTCCCCTCGGACGTGTAATTGTCCAGCTCTCACTCCAGTTTGCTCCCTCACAGGGTCACTGTCTCTGTGACTCCCAGGTACAACTAGGCCTCGATCCTCAGTGCTGATTTATATTCTCCCAGGTGTGAGTCAGCCTCAAGCTCCTGCTCCAAGTTGCTCCCTCATATGGTCACTCCCTCTGTGACTCGGTGCTGATTTCGAGCCTCCTGCTCTGCTGTTTCTCCAACTCCAAGTCCCAGTCGGCCTTGACCCTCGCTGCTGATTTATATTCTCCCAGTCTGTGCTGCTCTCTCTCGGGTTCCTTCCCTTTGTGACTCCCAGGTAATTGTAGTCATCAAGCCTCAGCTGAGATTTATAACATCCCATTCCGCACTGCTCTCTTACAGGATCGCCGTTGTGCTTGGAAGACAGTGGGAAATAGGAGGATTAGACAGAGCAGAGGGTGTTAGTGATTGAGGGAGCTGTAGGGCATGGAACAGGTTATCTGGGGAGCTCGGCAGACCTGCAGTAACTAAAGAGCGTTACTGGAAGACACAGCAAGAGTTGCAGACACTGAAGAAGGCAAAAGAAATAGAGAGATGGTGGCTTGTTCATGACGGAGCTTTGTAGAGTCTAAACGGCTTCAAAGTTTGGGAGAAGATTTGTAGCTCGGGTGCTCGTTGTTGTGTTCTGTTCGCCGAGTTGGGAATTTGTGTTGCAGACGTTTCGTCCCCTGTCTAGGTGACATCCTCAGTGCTTGGGAGCCTCCTGTGAAGCGCTTCTGTGATCTTTCCTCAAGCATTTATAGTGATTTGTCTCTGCCGCTTCCGGTTGTCAGTTGCTGTCCGCTGCATTGGTCGGTATATTGGGTCCAGGTCGATGTGTTTGTTGATTGAAACTGTGGATGAGTGCCATGCCTCTAGGAATTCCCTGGTTGTTCTCTGTTTGACGTGTCCTAGAATAGTAATGTTGTCCCAGTCGAATTCATGTTGCTTGTCATTGGAGTGTGTGGCTACTAAGGATAGCTGGCCGTGTCGTTTCGTGGCTAAATGGTGTACTTGGATGCGGATCGTTAGCTGTCTTCCTGGTTGTCCTATGTAGTGTTTTGTGCAGTCCTTGCATGGGATTTTGTACACTACGTTGGTTTTGCTCATGCTGGGTATCGGGTCCTTTGTCCTGGTGAGTTGTTGTCTGAGAGTGGCTGTTGGTTTGTGTGCTGTTATGAGTCCTAGTGGTCGCAGCAGTCTGGCTGTCATTTCAGAAATGTTGTTGATGTACGGTAGTGTGGCTAATCCTTTGGGTTGTGGCATGTCCTCGTTCCATTGTCTTTCCCTGAGGCATCTGTGGATGAAATTGCGTGGTGTTTGACCCCATCCCGCAGCTCACCAGTAGGATAAACAACACACTGAGAAACCTATATATAAAAAAGACAGATAACCAGGTTTGACCTACAGATAATGAAACCGGAAAGCAACAACACCTTCAAATTCTATGGACTACCTAAAATGCACAAACCAGACACCCCAGTCAGACCCAGAGTATCACTACCAGGGACACCATCACACAAACTGGCTAAAGAACTACAACAGAAACTGAAACACCTGATCAGCGGATCCAGACACTCTATACAGTCAACACAGGAATTCTTGGACGTCATCAGAAACATAGACAAGGAAGAAACCATGGTCTCATTCAATGTAACGGCACTGTTCACCTCTCTCGCTGTGTGTGTCCCCCAACCTGCTGGACATACAGAACAGACAACAAGACGGGGAACCTATCAACAAAGACTGCAGACTCAAACTACCGATCTGTACCTCACAACACACTTCACATTCAACAACCAAATATGTGAACAAATCAACAGCACACCCATGGGCTCACCCATCTCTGGACTCATCGCAGAAGTGGTAATGCAAAGGTTAGAACAAACAGTCTTAACGCAAATTCAACCCAAACTCTGGGTCAGATATGTGGATGACACCTTTGTAATCATTAAAAACACAGAAATAGAGAACACACACCGGATCATCAACGCCACACTCACAGGAATCCGATTTAGTAGAGAGGTAGCAAAGAACAACCAACTCCCATTCCTAGACATGATGGTACAGAGAACACCGAACGGAGAATTCACAACAAAGGTGTACAGGAAAGCCACACACACAGACCAAGTCCTGAACTACGAAAGCAACCACCCCAACGCACACAAAAGAAGTTGCATCAAGACACGGTTCAAAAGGGCCACAACACACTGCAGTACACCAGAACTGCAAAAAGAGGAAGAAGAACACCTCTACAATGTATTCGCCAGAATCGGATACCCCCGCAGTTTCAGTCAGGATTGTCTGTATGGATCTGCTAGACGACTGCCCTCTGATATTGATGAGGGCAGTCCAGATGATGTGGGTTACATGGAGTTCATTAAGGTCTTTGACAAGGTCCCACACGGAAGGCTGGTCCAAAAGGGAAGATCCCATGGGATCCAAGGTCAGTTGGTAAATTGGCTCCACAATTGGTGGAGGGTTGGTTTTGTGATTGAAAGCCTTTGCCCAGCGGGTGTACCACAGGGATCTGTGCAGGAGCCATGCTGGACATTATGGACATTAATCACTCGGATGGGAAAGCAGAAGATAACATTCGTAGGTTTGTAGATAACATGAAAGGTGAGGGTGTTGTCCATGGTGAGGGGGATGGACTCAGGCTGCAGTCTAATGTCCATCAGATGATAAACTGAGCAGAGGAATGGCAGACAGAGTTTACTTCTGATCACTGTGAGGCAATGCACTGTGGGAAGTCTAATAAACAAATGATATCCATCATGAATGGTCGGTCCTCCTGGAGTACTGAGGGACACAGGGACCTCGGTGGGCAGGTCCCTGGATGTCTGAAGGTGTCAGCACAGGTAGACAGGGTGGGGAATACACCGGAACTGCGAGCAGGAGGGGGATCCACATCCTGGTGGGGAACGTTGCTGGAGCTGCTCGAGAGGATTTAAACTCGTCTGGCAGGGCTGTGTGACTCCAAACAGTCGTAAGGCCAGAAGGAAATTTGAGGCTGGTACAAATGATTAAGAGAGAAATATAAATAGACAAGGCAGGCACGAACATAGCAGACAGTGAGGGAAAACTGGTGGATTAAACTGCAGTTATTTCAATGCAAAGGGCCAGACAGATAAGGCAGATGAACCCAGAGCATGGATGGGAACATGGGACTGGGATGTTGTAGATATTACAGAAACACAGCTGAGGGAGCGACAGGACCAGCAGCTCAATGGTCCAGGGGACAGATGCTGCAGGAAGGACAGAACAGGAGGCAAAACAGGAGGAGAGCTGGTGGTTTTGAGTGGGGGGAAAAATCCCAGCAGTACCTTGAGGGAGTATTCATGTAGGATCGCCCACTTAAGCGATATTAGTGGAACTGAGAAATAAAAATTGGCCATTAGTTTTCTATGGTCGGACTACAGCGATAGGCAATGGGAGATGAAGGAGCAAATATGTCAGGAGATTTCAGATACTTCTTAGAATAATAGGGTTGTAATGATAGTGGATCCTAACTGTTCCAAACCTGGACTGGGATTGCTACTAAGTTAAGCATGTGGATGGAAGGAATTTGTTAAGTCTGTTCTGAAAACTCTCAGTCATTATGTCAATGGCCCAACTGGAGAATGGGGCTAAAGCTGACCTCCCCTTGGGAAACAAGGTCGGGAACGGGACTGAGCTGTTAGTGGGGGAGCACTTTGGAAAGTCACCACAATTGTATTAGTTTGAAATAGCGATGGAAATGGACAGGACTGGTTCACAAGTTCAAGTTATACAATGGAGCAAGATAGTATTGGACAGGAATTTTTAAAGTAGATCTGGGGAGGCGATTTGCAGGTATGTGGATGGGTGTATGACTAGCAAAGATTTAGAGGGATATTGGCAAAATTGTGGCAAATGCGACTAGAAACGTCATGCAGGAGTTGGTCTGAAGGGCCTGTTTCCGTGCTGTACATCTCTATGACTCAACGCCTTGAAATGAGTCCACATTATAGAAAAGGAGGTGCTGGAGGGTTTAAAACACAAAGGTAGATAAATCCCCAGGACTTGATCATATGTATGTCAGGACATTGTGGGAAGCTGGTGAAGAGATTGTAGGGCCCCTAGCAGAGATATTTGTACCATAGAGAGCTATGTGTGACAGGCTGATAGACTGGAGGGTGGCGTTGTGGACAGTGAAGAAGGTTTTCTGAGATTACAAAGGGATCCTGATGAAATGCGTGAACAGCTGAAAAACTGTAGATGGAGTTCAATGTGAATAAATGTGAGGGAATGCATTTGGTACAACAAACACGGGCAGGACTTATACAATTAATGGTAGGACCTTCAGTAGTGTTGTAGAACAGAGGGACCTCGGGGTTCAGGTACATAATTCTTTGAAATTTGCAACATGGAGAGACAGGATAGTTTAAAAAAAGGTGCTTGCCTCATTTTCTTTCATTGCTCAGTCCTTTGGATATAGGAGTTGGAAGTCACAGCGAGATTATACAGGCCACTGGTGAGTCCTCTTCTGGAATGCTGTGTCCAGTTCTGGTCGACCAGTTATAGGAAGGATATTATTAAGCAGGAAAGGGTTGGGAGGAGATTTACTGGGACGTTGCTGGGTATGAAAGGCTTCAGTATAAAGAAAGGCTGGATAGGTTGGTACTTTTCACTGAAACCTGAATGTTGACAGATGACCTCATAGATGTTTATAAAATCATGAGGAGGATAGATAGAGTTAATGGGAGTTGTCTTTTCCCATGGTCAGGGGAGTTTCAAGGCAAGGCATTACATTTTTAAGTTTAGAGGAGAGACATATAAAAAAAAAGACATGAGGAGCACATTGTTACACAGAGGATGGATTGTGTGTGGAATGAACTTCCCAAGGAAGGGGTGAATGTGCGGAAAATTACAATGTTTAAAAGACATTTGGATTAGAGCAGGAATAGGAAAGGTTTGAAAGGATGTGATCCAGGAACAGGCAAGTGGGACGAGATCCGTTTTAGAGTATGGTTAGTGTGAACCGAACAGTGTGCTATGACTCTCTGACTATGATTATAATGTTGTGTCATTAATTAAGAAAGGCTACAAGAGGAAGCCAGGGAACTACAGACTGATGAGCCAGACATCAGGGTGGGTCAGTTGTTGGAGGTCATTCTGAGAGGTAGGCCTTATTACAGACAGCCAGCATGGCTTTGTACATGGGGTAACATGTCTCACAAACTTGACTGGAGTTTCCTCAAGATGTGACCAAAAAGAGAGACGAAGGCAGAGTAACTGACGTTGTTTCTGGCTTCCGCAAACCCCTGTTCAGGGTGAAGCATGATCCATTGGTTAGTAACGGTAGATAACAAAGGATCAGGGAGAGCTTGCCAACTGGATACAAAATGGGATGACAGTGGGAGACAGAGGGTGGTGGGAGAGGGTTGTTGTTTAAACTGGGGCCTCTGACCAGCAGTGTGCTGTAAGGATTGGTGCTGGGGCCACTGTTGTGCACCATTTACTTAAACAATCTGAGTGAAAAGAGAGCAGTCCCTGTTAGTATGTTTGTGGATACCAAGATTAGTGGAAGAATGGGCAGGGAATATTGTTATCGAAGGGGATGTTAATCAACTGGGCCAGTGGGCCAAGGAATGAAAGATGGAATTTAATTCAGGTATTGGATTTATTCAGACAAACCAGGGAGGACTAACACAGTTAATGGTTGGGCCGTGGAGAGTGTTGTAGAAAAGGGAGAGACCAAGGGGTGCAGTTACATTGTTCCTTGGACTGGCATCACGGGGGACAGGGTGTTGAAAGCGGCAATTGACACACTTGTCTTCATTGGTCAGAGCATTGAGTACATGAGTTGGAGATATTGGTAACACTGCCGTCAATATTTCTCCTGGGCAGAGGAGGCCACAGGGTTACCTTATAAAGGTTTATGAAACAATGTAGGGCCTAAGTAAGGTGAATAGCCAAGGGTAGGTGAGTTCAAAGCTAGAGGCATAAACGTGGGGTGAGAGAGCAAGGATTTAAAGAGGGAGCTGAGGGGCAACATTTTCCACAGAGGATGGCGCTTAGACGGAATGGACTGCCAGAGGAAATGGTGAAAACAAGTACAATTACAACATGGAAAAGACACTTGGGCAGGTACATGGAGAGGGAAGGTTTGAAGGGATATGAGCCAAACACAGGCAAATGCGACTCATTCCATTTAGGAAACCTCGGCCAAAGAATCATGCCGCACAGAAAAAGACCCTACGTCTGCAGTTATTGGAGGAGGAGAAGACTACCGAGACAAGGCATGTTGTAGAGATTGAAGCAAGTTACAGCGATAAGGATGCTCATCTGGACTGGAGGTTTCAAATATGTGAAATAACTGGTGAGAGGGGAGGAGATGACAGAGATAGGAACTGTTATAGGAGCTAGAATGATTGAAGACACTGGTCCTCAATACAAGCCATAGATAGTGTTGGAGAGGGAATAGGGAACAGAAAGATCCCAGGTTGCATTACCATCCTCTCATGGGAGGCCTGCTTTCCCCTCTGTTGTCCTGATGCTCCCTAAGAAAGCACAGGACTGGACTGATAACTGGGAACTCCCGATGCTGTCTCATTACAACAAAACTTGCAGCAGGCGTGGTGATTGAGCCTGGGTTGTATCTGTACTGTGCTCTCCCTCCAGCACTTTCTCTATGTCATGTCTTGTTAGCTGATGTTAAGATCCCCCTTACTACTTTCTGCTCTGTGCACTGGAGTGATCTTACCTGGCAGCAGGATTTATCGAAGACTCCGACCTCCCTGACTTTGTCTTTCTGGCTGACTAACCATCGTCCCAACCAGCAGTTGGCAAGTCTATTGAGTCAGGACTCCATAAGTACCTGTAGAAGACACAGAAATCGTCAGAATGGGAAATTAGACTGATGCTTTGAGGGTGACACATATAGAATGGCACTGAGCCCACAGACATCTGGAAAATCCCAGTCTCCATTCCTGACCTGTGCTGCCTCATCTCTCTGGAGTGGAGAATGCTGTTGGCTCATGATCTGGAGTAGCTTCAAAAGTGAGAGACGCTGACAGAGGCAGCAATTAGACCCACGCAGTGAGGGACACCACATGGAGAGGTACTGAGTCACATCACCAGAGCGCCAGGTCAAACAATTGTTCAGGAAGAAAGGGTTTTAATTCATGTTGCACTGGGATATACAAACTGTGAGTAGGCAAAGTGATGGCCTTGGAGCATTATTGTGTGAGTATTTATCCAGAAACTCAGCAAGTGTTCTCTGAATACAGGTCCAAATCCCACCATTGCAAATGATTGAATGTGAAATAAATGCTTCAAAAACGATGTAATTAAAAACCTGTGAGTATTAAACAATTGCTGATGTTAAGAGAAATCCATCGGGTGCATTGATGTCCTTAGTGAAGTAATCTAGGATGGGACTGGGATATCACAGGTATTACAGAACAACAGCTGAGGGAGGGACAGGACAGGCAGCTCAATGCCCCAGGGGACAGATGCTGCAGGAAGGACAGAAGGGGAGCTGAGAGAGGAGGAGAGCTGCTGGTTCTGATTGGGTGAAACATCACAGCAGGGACTGAGAGAGGAGATTCCTGCGGGACCGCCCAGTGACGCTTTGTTCATGGAATTCATCAGTAACAATGGGTCTTCCCTTTCCTCTGATTGTTCTACAGACCCCGAGAGCCCCGCCCTCCTGCACCTTGACCTTCTCAAAATGGCGGCCCTCAGGCCCGCGCTTCCTCTTCCCTCAAACAAATGGCGGCCGTGACCCTGAGCCGCTTCCCCGATCAGAGACCGCCACCTCCTTCCCCGGGCCTGGAGGGGCTTTTTCGGGTTTTTTTTACCTCTATCCGGGACTTGTGAATTCTCTCCGCTCCTTTCTCCCAGCGAGGCTCCCACACCCCGGCTCTGAGCGCCGCTCTCTGAAGCCGATCGCAGCCGCTGCCGGAGAAAGCAGCTCCATGTCTCTCTCCCTGTCCTGATCAGTGTGACACTGCGCATGCTCCACATAGGAACCAAACTGCGCGTGCGTCTGAGGTTTCCGGTGAGTTTATAGAGAATATTCATAACTGCCAAGAATCATGGGTGAAATATTTGTCATTAACAACAGTTCTGTCGACTTATAGACATAGAGTTGTTTAGTATTTGAATAGATTGTTCGGTCCAATTCAACCATACTGGCCAAGTATGTAAATTACCACTCGTTCTGAGTTTGAAAAGAAGTTTCTTACTCAATTTGTGCAAATCAATTGAAAATATGTACGTTATCAGATTTACATCACAACTATTTCTTAAAATCTCACATTGATTTATGACAGAGGTTTAGCACTCCACTATGTAGTGACAACGATCAATCCTGCAAAACAGTTTGCTTTCTGACCAATCCTGAAGCGTTCACTCCCGAGAATGCTTTGGCCCCGCTCCTCACTCACTCAGTTCCGCCCCTTCCTCCTATTTGCAAAGTTGATTCGGGCGTGACTCAGCAGCAGAAACATGAAGGGACAAGGGAAGTTAGAGTCGATGTCTTGTGATGCGGTGAAAATATCCCGAATCTTGGAGGCTGGGTTCAATTCACAGCGAGTGCAGGTGTGTCTAATAACAACTTTAAACAGGTTCATTCGGAAAAACAAGGGAAGTCAGGAACCTAGTGAAAACAATAGAAAATGCATACAATGTGGTGGGGTTCTCAATGCTCAGATGATTTTAGTCTTTACCAAGTATTTCAGGGCCCCAATGGGTCTCAGTACAGACTATTCCACTCCACCTAGTGCTCAGCCAGACACCACAATTGTGGGGCACATTGTGGTGCTGGGATACAGAGGTGCTTTCCCTCAGTTTTGGAGGTAAAAATAAGTGAGAAGAAGCAGGGTTTTGTATGGAGTTACCTGTTCCCCTCCTGTTGCAGCAACTTATTATTGCCCTGACTCGACCTCGTACATGTTTGGTAGAGATCAGTGACATTTCGTAAGCCAAGATACAAGATCTGTCACTCTGTTTAAGACAGCGGAAATCTCTTGTAGCACAATAGTCATAGAACAATACAGCGCAGAACAGGCCCTTCAGTCCTTGATGTCACGCCGACCTGTGAACTGATTCTCAGCTCGTCCCCCTACACTATCCCAAAATCATCCATGTCCTTATCCAAGGATTGTTTAAATCTTCTTGATGTGGCTGAGTTGTCTACATTAGCAGGTAGTACGTTCCACAACCTTACCCCTCTCTGAGTAAAGAACCTGCCTCTGACATCTATCTTAAATCTATCACTCCTCATTTATAGTTATGCCCCCTCATGCATACTGACATCATCATCCTAGAAAAAGACTTCCACTGTCTACCCTAACTAAGCCTCTGATCATCTTGTATGTCTCTATCAAATACCCTCTTAGCCGCCTTCTTGCCAAGGAGAACAGGTTCAAGTCTCTCAGCCTTTCCTCATAAGACCTTCCCTCCAGACTAGGCAACATCCTGGTTAATCTTCTCTGCACCTTTTCCAATTCCTCCCGTCCTTCCCGAAATATGGGCACCAGAACTGCACACAATATTTCAAGTATGGCCGCACCAGCGTTTTGTATATTTGCAGCATGATATTGCGGCTCTGGAACTCAATTACACTATGAATGAAACCTAACACACCGTATGCCGCCTTAACAGTACTATCCACCTGGGTGGCAACTTTCAGGGATCTGTGTACATGGACTCCGACATCCCTCTGCACATCCACACTACAAAGAATCTTTCCATTGACCTAATACTCTGCCTTCCTGTTATTCTTCTCAAAGTGCATCACCTCATATTTAGCTGCATTGAACTTCATTTGCCACCTCTCAGCCCAATTCTGCAGTTTATCCAAGTCCCCCTGCAATCTGTAACACACTTCCACACTGTCCACTACTCCACCGACTTTAGAGTCATCAGCAAATTTACTAATCCATCCACCTATGCCTGAGTCTAAGTTATTTCTAAAAATGACAAACAGCAGTGGTCCCAAAACAGATTTTTGTGGCACACTACTAGTAACTGGACTCCAGTTCAATATTTTCCATCAACCAACACTCGCTGCCTTCCTTTAGAAAGCCAGTGTCTAATCCAAACTGCGAAATCACCCTCATTTTCATGCCTCTGCATTTTCTCCAACAGCCTACTATGTGGAACCTTATCAAAGGCTTTACTGAAGTCCATGTATACCACGTCAACTGCCCTACCCTCATCTACATGCTTGGTCACCTTCTCAAAAAACTCAATGAGGTTTGCGAGACATGACCTGCCCTTAACGAAACCATGTTGATTATCTGAAATCAAATTGGTGTTTGCAAGATGATAATAAATCTTATCTCTTATAATCCTTTCCAAAACCTTTCCTACAACAGAAGTCAGGCTCACTGGTGTATAATTACCTGGGTCATCTCTACTGCCCTTCTTGAACAAAGGCACAACATTTGCAATCCTCCAGTCCTCTGGTACCAAACCTGTAGACAATGATGAAAAAAATATGAAAGCCAAATGCTCTGCTATCTCCTCCCTAGCTTCCCAGAGAATCCTCGGATAAATCCCATCCAACCCAGGGGACTTGTCTAGTTTCACTCTTTCTAGAATTGATAACACCTGTTTCTAACTAATCGCGATCCTTTCTAGTCTAATATCTCATACCACGCTCTTCTCCTCTACAATATTCTCCTTTCCCTGAGGGAAAACCGATGAGAAATGTTCATTAGCACCTCTCCGATCTCCACAGAGTACACACTCAACTTCCCATTCTGTCTTTGATTGGACCTATTCCTACCCTAATCATCATTTTATTCCTCACATACCTATAGAAAACTTAGGGTTCTCCGTTATTCTATTTGCTAAAGACTGCTCGTGTCCTCTCTTTGCTCTTCTTGACTCTCTCTTTAAATCCTTCCTATCTGATCTGTAACTCTCCATCTCCTCATCTGAACCATCTTGTCTCATCAACACATAAGCCTCCTTCTTCTTCTTAACAAGTGATGCAATTTCTGTAATAAACCACGGTTCCCTTACCTTATCACTTCTTTCCTGCCTGACAGAGACATACCTATCAAGGACATGCAATATCTCTTCCTTAAAGCAGCTCCACATTTTCATTGTCTGCATCCCCTGCATTTTGCTACGCTATTCTATGCATCCTAATTTCTGCGTAATCGCATTATAATTGTCCTTGCCCCATTGATAACTCTTGCCCTGTGGCATGTACCTGTCCCTTTCCATTGCTAAACTAAACGTATCTGAATTATGGTCATTCTTTCTAAAGTGCTCACCTAAAACTAAATCAAACACCTGGTCTGGTTTATTACAAAGCACCAGATCCAATGTGGCCTCCCCTCTTGTTGGCCTTCGACATACTGTGTCAGGAAACCCTCCTGTATGTACAGGACAAAAATTGATCATCCAACGTACTAGAGTTATAGCATTCCCAGTCAATGTTGGGGAAGCTAAAGTCCCCCATAATGACCACCCTGGTACTTTTGCTCTTACTCAGAATAATTTTGCTAATCCTCTCTTCCACTTCCCTGGAATTCTGTGGAGGCCTATAAAAAGCTCCAAGCAATGTGACCTCTCCTCTCCTGTTCTAACCTCAGCCCACACTACCTCAGTCATAGAGTCCTCATCAAAAGTACTGTCAGCCAGCGTTATAATATCATTGACTAACATGACTTGCATGGACCCATTGCAGTGCTTCAAACTCCATGAGGCAGCCATACTCTCTATGACAGACAGACTCAGTCTGGAACCTCCTCTGTCCTCGAGACCTTATACACTGCCTGCACTCCTCCATTTCCCTTTTGCATGTTCCCTTTCCAACCCTCCCCACCTGCATCACTCCACAATTGGAGCTGTCAAGAGCAGAAGTCTGTCAAATAGCCTCCCTAACCTTTTCTATCCTCCTTTAAGACTTTTTAAAAAATCATTCTCCTTAATCAATGTTTTGATCATCCATGAAGCACCTTAGGAGATTTGCCATTGTGAAAGATCCAATACGATGCAAGTAGTTGTTGTTATTGCCGTACATTAGGAGAAACAGGAATGATGCATTCAAAATTCTAACAAGAAAGTCACTGATAGGCGCAGTGTATAGGCCAGCAAATAAGGACATCACATTGGGATGGGCAATAAACAAAGAAATAACTAATGCCTGTAAAAATGGTATGGTTATTACCGTGGGTGATTTTAATCTACAAATAGATTGGTCAAACCAGCTCAGTCAGGGTAGCTTTGAGGAGTTCATTAAGTGTATCTTGATATTTTACTTGAACAGTATGAATGGATCTACAAGGGAGCAAGCTATCCAAGATCTGGCCCTGTACAATGAGACAGGAATAATTAGTGACCTCAGAATTAGGGATCCTCTCGGAAGAAGTGATCACTCTATGGTTGAATTTAATACATATGGAGAGTGTGAAGATAAAAACTAATACCTGGGTCCTGTGCTTGGACATGGGGAATTACAATAGAATGAGGGAGAACATGGATAGCATAGACTGGAAACAAAGATTGTATGGTGGGACAGTTGATGAGCAGTAGAAGATTTTCAAAGACAATTTACAACGTCCTCAGCAAAGATATATTCCAGTGAAAGGGAAGGACTGTAGGAAAAGGCGTTCTCTGCAATGAGTATCTAACGAAAGTGATCAAATTGAAAGGCATACAAAGTGACCAAAACCAGCATGAAACTAGAACTGGGAAAACTTTATAAGTCAACATAAAGCCACAGAAGAGCTACAAAGAAATGTAAGATAGAACATGAGAAAAATAAACTAGCACATACTATAAGGACAGAGAGCAAAGGTTTATATAAACATACATAATGAGAAAAGAGTGGCTAAAGTAAACGTTGGTCCTTTTGAAAATGAGAAGGAGCATTTAGTTATGGGATGTCACAGTGGATGATACTAATATCTTGCCAGTAATTAACAAAGAGACAAAAGTAGGTGAGGATTTGGAAACTATCATTATTTCAGAACAGCTAGTTTTGGACTGTTGGAGGTAATTGAGCTAATAATAGAAAATTCTCCTGGCCCTGACAGGATATATTCCAGGATACTAAAAGACATGCCAGGAGAAATAGCAAATGCACTGACAGTAATTTTCCAAACTTCACTAGACTCTGTGTCAGTCCCTGCAGATTGGAAAGCAGCAAAAGTGACACCACTATTTCAGAAAGGAGGTGGACAAAAAATGGGGGATTATACCCCAGTTAGCTTTTTCTCTGTAGTGGGAAAGATGCTTGGGTCTATTATCAAGGAAGAAATAGCAGGGACCCGATAGAAATTGTCCCATTGGACAGACACAGGGTTCATGAAGTGCAGGTCACTCTTGACAAATCTTTTGGAATGCTATGAAAGCATTTCGAGCAAGGTGGACAACGGGAACCAAGTGTATATGGTGTACCTGGATTTCCAAAAGACCTTCAACAAGGTGTTGTGAAAGAGGCTGTTGCATAATATAAGGGTGCATGGCATTAGGGGTAGAGTATTAGCATGGATAGGAGATTAGTTGGTTGACCAACAGGAAGCAAAGTGTGGGGATAAATGCGTATTATTCTGGCTGGCAATCAGTGACTAGTGGTGTGCCTCTGGGATCAGTGTTGGGACTGCGATTATTTAGAATTGATACAGATGGTTTGGAGTTGGGGACCATATGCAGGGTGTCAAAGTTTGCATATGACACAGAGTTAAGGAGCAGGACAATGTGTGCGGACAGTGAAAGGTTAGTGAGAAGATTTGTAGCTCGGGTGCTCGTTGTTGTGGTTCTGTTCGCCGAACTGGAAATTTGTGTTGCAGACATTTTGTCCCCGTCTAGGTGACATCCTCAGTGCTTGGGAGCCTCCTGTGAAGCACTTCTGTGATCTTTCCTCTGGCATTTATAGTGGTTTGAATCTGCCGCTTCCGGTTGTCAGTTCCAGCTGTCCGTTGCAGTGGTTGGTATATTGGGTTCAAATTGATGTGCTTATTGACTGAATCTGTGGATGAGTGCCATGCCTCTAGGAATTCCCTGGCTGTTCTCTGTTTGGCTTGTCCTATAATAGTAGTATTGTCCCAGTCGAATACATGTTGCTTGTCATCTGCGTGTGTGGCTACTAAGCATAGCTGGTCGTGTCGTTTTGTGGGTAGTTGGTGTTCATGGATGTGGATCGTTAGCTGTCTTCCTGTTTGTCCTATGTAGTGTTTTGTGCAGTCCTTGCATGGAATTTTGTACACTACGTTGGTTTTGCTCATGTTGGGTATCGGGTCCTTCGTTCTGGTGAGTTGTTGTCTGAGAGTGGCTGTTGGGTTGTGTGCTGTTATGGGTCCCAGTGGTCACTATAGTCTGGCTGTCAGTTCAGAAATGTTCTTGATGTGTGATACTGTGGCTAGTCCTTGGGGTGGTTGCTTTTGTAGTTCAGGACTTGGTCTGTGTAAGTGGCTTTCCTGTATACCTGAATTCATTACAAAGGTATACAGGAAAGCCACTCACACAGACCAAGTCCTGAACTACGAAAGCAACCACCCCAACGCACACAAAAGAAGTTGCATCAAGACACTGTTCAAAAGGGCCACAACACACTGCAGCACACCCGAACTGCAAAAAGAGGAAGAAGAACACCTCTACAACGTATTCGCCTAAAACGGATACCTGTGCAATTTCATCAACAGATGCCTAAGGGAAAGACAATGGAACGAGTCCATGCCACAACCCAAAGGACTAGCCACACTACCATATGTCAAGAGCATTTCCAAACTGACAGCCAGACTACTGCGACCACTAGGACTCATAACAGCACACAAACCAACAGCCACTCTCAGACAACAACTCACCAGAACAAAGGACCAGATACCTAGCATGAGCAAAACCATTGTCGTGTACAAAACCCCATGCGAGGACTGCACAAAACACAACATAGGACAAACAGGAAGACAGCTGAAAATGTGTTGCTGGTCAAAGCACAGCAGGCCAGGCAGCATCTCAGGAATAGAGAATTCGACGTTTCGAGCATAAGTCCTTCATCAGGAATGAGAGAGAGTAGCCAAGCAGGCTAAGATAAAAGGTAGGGAGGAGGGACTTGGGGGAGGGGCGATGGAGGTGGGATAGGTGGAAGGAGGTCAAGGTGAGGGTGATAAGCCGGAGTGGGGTGGGGGCGGAGAGGTCAGGAAGAAGATTGCAGGTTAGGAGGGCGGTGCTGAGTTGAGGGAACCGACTGAGACAAGGTGGGGTGAGGGGAAATGAGGAAACTGGAGAAATCTGAATTCATATCTTGTGGTTGGAGGGTTCCCAGGCGGAAGATGAGGCGCTCCTCCTCCAGCCGTCGTGTTGTTATGTTCTGCCGGTGGAGGAGTCCAAGGACCTGCATGTCCTCGGTGGAGTGGGAGGGAGAGTTAAAGTGTTGAGCCACGGGGTGGTTGGGTTAGTTGGTCCGGGCGTCCCTGAGGTGTTCTCTGAAGCGTTCCGCAAGTAAGCGGCCTGTCTCACCAATATCGAGGGGGCCACATCGGGTGCAGCGGATGCAATAGATGATGTGTGTGGAGGTACAGGTGAACTTGTGGCGGATATGGACCCCGCTACATCGATGACTGTATCGGCGCTGCCTCGTGCTCCCACGAGGAGGTTGAACAATTCAACCTCGAAACGTCGAATTCTCTATTCCTGAGATGCTGCCTGGCCTGCTGTGCTTTGACCAGCAACACATTTTCAGCTGTGATCTCCAGCATCTGCAGACCTCATTTTTTACTCAAACAGGAAGACAGCTAACGATCCACATCCATGAACACCAACTAGCCACGAAACGACATGACCAGCTATGCTTAGTAGCCACACACGCAGATGACAAGCAACGTGAGTTCGACTGGGACAACACTACTATTATAGGACAAGCCAAACAGAGAACAGCCAGGGAATTCCTAGAGGCATGGCACTCAACCACCGATTCAATCAATAAGCACATCGACCCGGACCCAATATACCTACCACTGCAACAGACAGCTGTAACTGACAACCGGAAGTGGCAGATTCAAACCACTACAAATACTGGAGGATAGATCACAGAAGCACTTCACAGGAGGCTCCCAAGCACTGAGGATGTCACCTAGACAGGGGACAAAATGTCTGCAACACAAATTCCCAGCTCAGCGAACAGAATCACAACAACGAGGACTGTGAAACTTTGCATAGGAACATAGATACATTGAATGAGCAATGGTCAGTCCTGTGGAATATAATGTTCATAAATGTAATGTCATACTGTTTGGTTGGAATAACATTTAAAAAGAGATTATTACTTCAATTTGAGAAAAGATGTACTGGCACTAGAGGGGGTGTAGAGGAGGTTAAAAGTTGATTCCAGAGTTGAGGGTTTTGGCTTAACAGAGACTGAGTAGATTGTGGTAATATTCATTGGAGTTCAGAAGAATGGAAACATATAAAATAATGAATGAAATGGATAAAATAGAAGTAGAGAGGATTTTTTTTTAGATTAGACTTACAGTGTGGAAACAGGCCCTTCGGCCCAACAAGTCCACACCGACCCGCCGAAGCGAAACCCACCCAGACCCCTACATTACCCCTTACCTAACACTACGGGCAATTTTAGCATGGCCAATTCACCTGACCCGCACATCTTTGGACTGTGGGAGGAAACCGGAGCACCCGGAGGAAACCCACGCAGACACGGGGAGAACGTGCAAACTCCACACAGTCAGTCGCCTGAGTCGGGAATTGAACCGGGTCTTCAGGCGCTGTGAGGCAGCAGTGCTAACCACTGTGCCACCGTGCCGCCCACTAGCAGATGTTTCCACTGGCAGGTGAATCTAGGACAAGAGGGCATCAACTCAAGATTAGAGGCAGCAAATTTAGGACTGAATTGAGAAGGAACTTCTAAACCTAAATGGAATTCATTGCTCAGGGAAGTAATTGATGCTAGTTCAGTAAACGTTTTTAAAGCTAAGGTAGCTTTTTTTCAAAAAAGAAATAATTAATTAAGGAATACGGTGAGAACTTGGGTAAATGGTTCTGCGTCCACGAAATGATCAGCCATGATCTTATTGAATAGCAGAGCAAGCTCAAAGGGCAGGATGGCCTTCTCCTGTTCCTAGTTCTTATGTTATACATTCCTCCCTCACTCGTGACTTGGAGGTGCTGGTGTTGGATTAGCATGGACAAAATTGAAATTCACAGAACACCAGGTTATAGTCCAACAGGTTTATTTGGAAGCACTAGCGCTGCTGCTGCTTCATCAGGTGGTTGTGTGTTTTTAAGTTTGTCCCTCACTCTTGTTTATGAACAGCAACAAAAGCCACGAAGCAGTACGCATGCTCCAGCCAACAATGGTACCCGGATGATTGATGTCAGCGGCGGACCAATGGAAGGACAGGGGCGGAGCTGGAGGACCTGGCTGGGCAGTTGGCCATCCGACCAATCAGAGTGAATGAGGGGCGGGACTTGGCTATACCACGTGATCATCCTCGCGGACAGCGCGGCTGTGCGGGCGGAGAGCTGTCGGTAAGGAAAGAAATAAACAGCAGGAAGCGGGAGGGAAATGGTGTTGGTCCGGGCTGAGAGGTTTTACAAACATTTGGTGCACATCGGAAAATACAAATTTGAAACTTAGTCTCGTTTTTTGCAGTAAATGGGAAAATGACTCATCGTGTGATTGAATCGAGTAAGTGCCGTCATCTTTATTCGGGGCAACGATTCACTGGACACGTGCAGCCGCCATCTTTGTAGGGGGCAAAGTTCAGAGGGGAGTATGTGCAGCTCTCCCTGATAGAGAGTCATGGGGCAGGATTTACACAGGGCACATTCATACCCAGAGAAATGGATATTTTTTCTCTGGGTTTGTTTCGTCATTCATTTAAATGATTTGGATGTGAATAGAGGTGGTACAGTTAGTAAGTTTGCAGGTGACACCAAAATTGTTGGTATTGTGGTCAGTGATAAAAGTTGTCTCAGAATACAATGGGATATTGATCAGATGGGCCAATGGGCTGGGGAGTGGCAGATAGGGTTTAATTTAGATAAATGTGAGGTGCTGCATTTTAGAAAAGCAAATCAGAGCAAGACTCACACACTGAATTGTAAGGTCTTAGAGAGTCTTGCTGAACAAAGAGACCTTGGAATGCAGGTTCACAGTTCCTTGAAAGTAGAGTCAATAGTAGATAGGACAGTGAAGATGGCATTTGGTATGCTTCCCTTTACTGGTCAGAGTGTTGAGTACAGGAGCTGGACAGGACATTGGTTAGGCCACTTTTGGAATATTGTGTGCAATTCTGGTCTCCCTCTTATCAGAAGGAGGCACTAAAACTTGAAAAGTTTGAGAATAGATTTTCAAGGATGCTGCCAGGGTTGGAGGATTTGAGTTGCAGGGAGAGGCATAATAGGCTGGGGCCATTTTCCCTGGAGTGTCATAGGCTGAGGTGTGATGTTGAAGAGGTTCATATAATCGTGAGGGGCAAGGATAGCGTAAGTAGACAAGGTGTTTAACCTGGGGTGGTGGAGCCCAGAACTAGAGGATATAGGTTTAGGGTGTGAGGGGAAAATTCAACAGGATCCTAAAGGGCAACAAAAATTGTAACATTTCAAAGGCATTTGAATAGGAAGGGTTCAGAGGGATGCCGGCAAAGTGCTGGCAAATGGGAATAGGTTAGGTTAGAATATCTGGTTGGCATAGACGGGTTGGATTGAAGAGTCTGTTTCAGTGCTAGACATCTCTGACTGTGGGATTACAAAAGTGAACACTGCTCTAATTCATCTCTGGGCTCCTTGATGTCCACTTGTTCATTATCTAGCTTCCTTTGTCTCTGACTCTATTTTTGCTCTTTTTAGTATTTTATGATTACGTTTACAGACCTTCCTGTAAATGAATTGTCCACTGCTGCCTGGTTCCTGACCATATTACAGAGGAGGGAGTACTGGATGTCTTAAATCGTAGCAAGGTGGATAAATCCATGGGACCTGTTAAGGTGTATCCCAGACATTTGTGGAAAGCCAAGAAAAGGATGACAGTTCCCCTCCCTGAGATATTTATATTGTTATTGGTGACAGGTGAGGTGCTGGAAGACACGTGCTATTATTTAAAAACGTGGTAAGGAAAGGCCAGGGAACAAAAGAACAGTGTGCCTGAAATCAGTGGCAGGCAAGTTGTTGGAAGGGATTCTGAGGGACAGGATTTACATGTATTTGTGTGTGGGAAATTCTCTCTCTTTAACTTGATTGAGTTTTTTTTAAGGTAGACTGTGGACGTTGTCTATATGGACACTGAATGATGTTCCAAAAAGCAGACTCGTTAGCAAGGTTAGATAACATGAAATGTTGGGAGAACTTGCCTTTTGGATACAAAACTGGCTTGAAGGTAGGAGGCAGAGGGTGGTGATGGAGGGTTGCTTTGTGGTCTGGAGGGCTGTGAGCACCAGTGTGCTGCAGGAATGGATATTGGATCCTTAAATAAATGACTCGGATGTGAATATATGAGATATGGTCAGTAGGTTTACAGAAGACACCAAAAGTGGAGGTGTAGTGGACAATGAAGAAGGTTAGTTTAGAATGCAACAGGATCTTGACCAGATGGGCCATTGGGGCGAGGAATGGCAGACTGGGTTCAATTGAGACAAATGTAAGCTGTTGGATTTTGGAAAGGCAAATCAGGGCAGGACTTATACACTTAATGGTAAAGTCCTTGGGAATGTTGCTGAACAGAGAGACCATGGAGAGCAGGTTCATTGTTCCTTGAAAGTCGAGTCGAAGGTAGACAGACTAATGAAGGTGATGTTTGTTATGCTTATATTTATTGCTCAATGCATTGTGTACAGAAGCTGGGACGTCAAATTGTGGCTGGACAGGACATTGATTAAGCCATTTCAGGAATTATGTTTTAGGTTCGAAATTCCCTGTTCTGGAAAGGGTGTTGTGAATCTTGAAAGAGTCCAGACAAGATTTACTAAGACTTTGCTGGGGTTGGAGGATTTGGGCTACAGGGTGAGGCTGAATAGGCCAGGGTTAATTTCCCTGGAGAGTCAAAGACTGAGAGGTGACCCTCAAAGATCAGCAAGGCAGCCATTGTGTGGAGCTGCAGGCGATAGGCGAGATATGGAGACAAGTATTTTGCATCATGTTTACTATGAAGAAGTACATGGGAGATATAGAATGTGGGGAAATAAATGGTGACATCTTGAAAAATGTCCATATTACAGAGGAGGAGGTGGTGCTGGATGAGTGGCTAAGGAGCTGGTGCGGGGGAAAAGGATTCACATTTTTGGATCATTGTGATCTCCTCTGGAGTAGAGTTGACTTGCATAAGAATGATGGATTGTACCTGAATTGGAAGGTGTCTAATATCCAGGCACAGAGATTTGTTAGTGATACTCAGGAGGTATTAAACCTGTGAGGGAGTGGGTGTAAACCCAAGAAGATAGTGAGAAAAGAGGTATGTCTGAGGCTGGTACCGTTCAGAAGTTAAATAGTCAAGGCAGGCAAGGGTCAGTATTAATATGATGGGCTGAATGAAGTCGGACTGAGCAGTTGCACTGCATTTACTTCAATGCAAGAGGCCTGACAGGGAAGGCGGATGAGCTCAGGGTATGGTTTTGAACATGGCACTGGGATATTATCGCAATTACAGAGGCATCACTCAGGGATGGATAGGACTGGCAGCTTAATGTTCCAGGGTATAGATGCTATAGGAAGAATAGAAAGCGGGACAGGAGAGGAGGGGGAGTGGCATTTTTGATTCGGGATAGCATTATGTTTTTGCTTAGGGAGGATATTCCTGGGAGTACGCCCAGTGAAGTTATTTAGGTGGAACTGGGAAGTAAGAAAGGGATGGTCACCTTATTGGGGTATTCTGCATGGATCTCGTCTGGGTCCTCTGGTTTCCTCCCACAGTCCAAAGATGTGCAGGGTAGGTTGGATTATCCAGGCTGAATTGCCCACAGTGTTGAGGGACGTGCAGGTTGGGTGGATTATCCAGGCTGAATTGCCCATAATGTTCAGGGATGTGTAGGTTGGGTTGCCCTGGGAAATGCAATGTTACAGGGGGAGGTTAGGAGGCTCTAAGGGTCAGTATTAATATGATGGGCTGAATGACCTGCTTCCACACTGTTTGGAATTCTCTGATATTTATACTAGTTTTAAAATAGTTACAGAACATAATAGACCAGATCTAAACGTTCAGGTTCTGAATTGGACAAAGTCCAATTTTGATGGCACATGGCAAGAACTTTCAACTGGCCCCTCCAGCCTCCTCTACCATTCACTAAGATCTTTTCATGGCCTCAGCTCCAATTTCCCACTCTCTCACCATAACCCTTAATTCCTTTCCTGTTCACAAATCTACATTTTGCCTTAAAGGCATTCAAGTTGATAACGTCAAATGCTTTATTCGGCAGGGAATTCCACAGATTCACAACCCTTTAGCTGAAGAAGCTCCTCCTGAACTCAGTCCTAAATCTGCTCCCCCTTATTTTGAGGTTATGCTCTAGTTTGACCCGGCCCCAGTGGAAATAGCCTCCCTGCTTCTATCTTTCTTACCCCCTTCATAATTTTATTTGTTTCCTATCCAAATTCTTCTAAATTACAATGTCTATAGAACCAGTTTTCTCAATCTCTCCACATACACCAACCCTCTCAACTCCCAACTCAAACTAGTGACCCTCCTCTGCACCCCCTCCAGCGCCTTACATCCTGGATAATGTAAGTGGACCAATCCTGTCTACAGTACTCCAGGTGTGGCCTCCCCAGCGCCCGGTACACCTGCAGCATAACCATCCCTCTAGCAATGAAGGACAATATTCCCTTCACTGCCATAATTACCTGCTGTAACTGCAAACCAACTTCCTGTGATTCATGCACAAGGACACCCAGCTCCCTCTGTAGAGCAGCATGCTGCATGTTTATCATTTCATCATCCAGTTTGCTGTTAGTCCGACCAAAATGGATGACCTCCATCTGCTAGATCCTTACGCACTCACGTAACCTGTCTGTATCCCTGTACAGACTTACAGTGGCCTCTGCAGACATTGCTTTACTCATCTTTGTATCAAATGTGAACTCTGACGCCAACACTAATCAAAACACCCATTTATCCACGTTTTTTTGTTGGTGAACAGATGCAGTATCAATGAGAAAACATTACCCATAATGCTGTGCATCTTTACCTTATACAGCAGCCCTTTGTGTGGCAACGTATCGAATACCTTCTGGAAATCCAGGTACACCACATCCACCGAGTCTGCCTTGTCCAAAGCGCTCGTCGTATCCTCAAATAATTCCAGTCAATCCATTAAATGTGACCTGCCTTTCATGAAGCCATGTTGTGTCTGCGAAATGAGACAATTTCTACCCAGATTTCTCACCACTACTTCCTTGAGAGATTCAAGCATTTTCTCCACTACAGAAGTTAAGTTAACAGGTCCTTTTTGAAAAATAGTGGTACCAATTTGCAGCTTCCAGTCTGTCAAAACCATTCCAGAATCAAACAAATTTTAGTGAATTATCACGAGTTTATTTGTTATTCCCCCCCCACCCCGCCCCCAACCCCCCCATCTCCTTTCGTCCCTGGGATGCAATCCATCAGGGCCAGGAGACCCATCTACCTTTAGGCTGTTACCTTTCCCAGTATTGCCTCTTTACTGAGAATGATTGCTTCTCTGTCCTCATCTGCCATTGCCTCCATAGGCCTGTGACAATGGGAGTATATACACAGTATGTTCCTGTTAAGGCCAAGGCAGGGAGGTGTAGGGAATGCTGCCTGTCGAAAGAAATTGTGGGCCTGGTCAAGAAAATGAAGGAGGCATATGGGAGGTACAGACAGCTGCGTTTGTGAGAATCCCTAGAGGAGTATAGGGGCAGTAGGAGTATACTCGAGGTAAACCAGGAGGGCAAAAAGGGGACATGAGATAGCTTTAGGAAATGGGTTTAAGGAGAATCCAAAGTGATTGTACAAATACACGAAGGACAAACGAGTAACCAGGCAGAGAATAGGTATTCACAAACATCAAGGCTGTCTGGAACCGCAGGAGGTGAGAGAGGTTCTGTATGAACGGAGAGGTTTTACAAACAAAATGTGCACATCGGAAAACATACATTTTTGTAGCGTCCCAGTCTCATGTTTTCAGTAAACAGGGAATTGCCTCATGTGGCTGCAGGCATGAGTGCGCGCCACCATCTTTATTCGGGGCAAGAATTCACTGGACACGTGCGGCGCCGCCAGCTTTGTAGGGGGCAAGGTGCAGCCAGGCGCATGTGCAGCCTTTCTCTGGTACAGAGTCATTGGGTAGAATTTACACAGAGCACATTCAAACTCAGAGAAATGGATGTTTATTTCTGGATTTGTTTCATCATTCATTTAAATGATTTGATATCGTAAATGAGTTTGCAGGTCATACAAAATTGGAGGTATTGTGGATAATGAAGAAGGCTACCTCAGATTACAATGAGATTTTGATGAGATGGGGTATAATTTAGATAAATGTGAGGTGCTGCATTTTGGAAAAGCAAAACAAGGCAGGACTTATACACTGAATGGCAAGGCCCTGGAGATGTTTGTGGAACAACGAGAACTTGGACTGCAGATTCATAGTCCTTGCAAGTCAAGTTGCAGGTAGATAGGATGATGGAGAATGTGTTCAGTATATTTTCCTTTCTTTGTTCGAGCGTCGAGTATAGGATGTGGGAGGTCATGTTGCTGTACAGGGCATTCGTTAGACCACTTTTGGAATATTGTGTGCAGTTCTGGCCTGCCTCCTATTAGAAGGGTGCTGTGAAACTTGAAAGGTTTCAAAAAAGATGTTAGGGTTTGAGATTGAGCTGCAGGTTGAGGTATAAAAGGCTGGGGCTGTTTTCCCTGGAGTGCCATAAACTGTGCGGTGATGTTATGGGGGTTTATACAATCATGAGGGGCATGAATGGAGTAAATGAACCAGGTGTTTTCCCCGGAGTTGTGGTGTCCAGAAGTAGAGGGCATTGCTTTAGGGTGGATGGATAAAATTTCAACGGGGCCTAAAGGACAACTCTTTCATGCAGTGGGTGGAATGAGCTGCCAGAGGAAATGGTGGAAGCTAGTACAGTAAAAACTTGTTAAAGACATCTAAATAGACACATGATATGATTAGGAAGCGTTAACAAGGATATGGGCCAAGTGCTGGCAAATGGGAATAGATTAGGTTCCGATACCTGGTTGGCATGGATGAGTTAGACCGAAGGGTCTGTGTCGATGCTATACATCTCTATGACTGTGGGATCATAACAGCTTATACTGTTCTGCTTCATCTCTGGGCTCCCTCATGACCAATTTGTCAATATCTAGCTTCCTCCGTCTCGAACAATAGGTGTATTTTACTATTACTTTTACAGACATTTTTGTAAGTTAATTTTTCACTGTCGCCCAGCCCCTGACCATGTGATGCTTATTAATTTTTTTTTGGAAAATCTTTGCCAGTCAAGATTTCTTTTTTTCCAATGAGCAAGTGTATTTTCCTTCCATTTCTGACTATAAATTCTGCATCATTTTCGTTCCCTGTAATCTGTGTTGTACTCCCTGAAACATCAACTGTGTTCCTCCTTCCACAGATACCAGTGATTAATGCCAAAGCCCTGTTGCCTGGGGAGAGGGTGATGTTTGACTTTCTTGTACAGCTGCAGTTTGTGTGGTGAAGGGGCTCCCGCAATGTGGTTGGGTAAGAGACATTACAGATTTCTCATTACAGCAACAGTGATGATTTGAAGATCATGTCCAAATCAAGAACAGTTTGTAGTTTTATTATCCTGCTTATAATTTCACAAAAATATTATTGGGAACTTTAGACATAAGGGCAGAGAAGGATGATATTAGGTCAGCTGACCAAAAGCATTGCCAAATAAGCAGGTTTTGAGGAATGTCTTAAAGGAGGAAAGCAGACCTGTGAGGTTTTGGCTGTGAATTTCAGACCTTGTTGCTTTGGTAACTGTAAAAGCAGCCACACAGGTGAGGTAATGAATTAACAGATCATTGGGAGTCTCGAACAGAATCGGTTGTCGAGGTCTCAAAGGGTGTGAGATACAGCGAGCTGGGGATGGTCACACCCAGGAATTACATCAAGGGTGAGAATTTTAAATTGAGGGATGTGGGCCGGATGCTGGCAGGTGAGACTAGATTGGGTTGGGATATCTGGTCGGCATGGACAGGTTGGATTGAAGGGTCTGTTTCCATGCTGTACATCTCTGTGGCTCTAGGTTGTTGATCATGAATAGGAGCTTTTTGATGGATCAGCAAGTTTTGGTACGAGGGAGTACTTGGGCAGCAGAGATTTAGATTTTCTTGAGATTACAGGGAGGTTGAATGTAGGAAGTTGGCCAGGAGTGTGTTTGGATAATGAAGTCTGGAAATAACTCAAGGTGGATGAGAGTATATGAGCAGAGACAAGGGTAGAATCAGCTAGAATTAGTGATCTTGTAGTGGGACTGGGCTGTCACTCTAACCTCACCTCTGGGATTCGGCTGGTTGTCAAGTTGTGAATCAGGGCAGTAACACAATCGGGAGCTGAGTGGCCCTGGTGGACCCTAAAATGTGTGTCACTCAGCTGGCTGTTGCTGAGCAGCTGCTACTTGGTAGCCCTGTTAATGACACCTTCCATCACTTTCCTGCTGATCGAGTGTGGATTGATAGATGGAAATTGCCTGGGTTGGATTGCCCTGTGTTTTTGTGTTGAACATCCCTGGGCAATGTTCCACATTGTCGGTAGGTGCCAGTGCTGGAGCGGTACGTGGTTTGGTGGGTGGCAAGTTCTGGAGCACAAGCCATCAGTATTATTGCCAGAATATTGACAGTGCCGATAGCCTTTGCACTACTTAACCACTTCTTGGTGTTATTCAAACTAAATAGAACTGGCTTAAAACTCACATCTGTGATGTTAGAAACCACTGGAGAAGGCTGAGATGGATCATCCCACTTTGCACTTTTGGCTGCAGATTGCTGCAAATGCTGTTATCTTATCTGGTGCTTGTATATGTGAGGCTCCTCCATCAGTAAAGGTGGGGATATCTGTGATGCTTCCTGCAGTGAGTTGTTTCATTGTCCATCGCTGCTCACAACTGGGTGTGGCAGAACTGCAGAGCTCTGATCTGATCCATTGGTTGTGGGATCACTTAGCTCTGCTGCTTGCTGCTGATGCTGTTTGACATGCAGATGGTCCTGTTTGGTAGCTTCACCAGGTTGGCACTTCATTTTTAGGTATGCCTGGTGCTGCTCATGGCATGCCCTCCTTTCCTGTCCATTGTGATGGGTGAGAGCGGGATTTACAAACCCATGAGATTACAGATTGTGCTGGAGTACAGTTCTGCTGCTGTTGATGTCCCACAGTGCCTCAGGGAGATCCAGTTTGAGATTCTACACCTCTTCAAAGTCTGTCTCATTTAGAACGGTGATCGTGTCACTCAACACGATGGAGGTTTTTCTCAACTTTAAGCCAAAACTTGTGACTCCAAAAGGAATGTGTGATGGTCGCTCTTACCGATATTGTCATGGACAGATGTATCTGCCGCTGGTCAATTCATAACAATGAGATCAAGTATGTTTTACACTCTTGTTGGTTCCCTCACCACCCACTGCAGACTCAGTTGAGCAGCTATATCCTTTAGGACCTGACCAGCTCAGTCAGTAATTCTGTTGCAGAGCTCGTCTCGATTGTGGACATTGAAATCCTGTACCCAGAGTACGTTTAACACCATTTTACTTCCTCAGTACTTCCTTCAAATGTTGTTCAACATGAAGGAGAAGTGATTCATCAGCCAAGGGAGGACGGTACGTGGTAATCAGCAGGAGCCATGAGACTTCCTGGTATCCGGAGTCAATGCTGAGTACTCCGAGGGCAAATCCTCCCTGTCTGTGCCACCACCTCTGCCTGGTCTGTCCTGCTGGTGGGACAGGACATATCCAGAGATTTCAGGAGAAAGTGAAGACTGCAGATGCTGGAGATCAGAGTCGAGAGTGTGGTGCTGGAAAAGCACAGCAGGTCAGGCTGATGAAGGGCTTAGGCTCGAAACGTCGATTCTCCTTCTCCTCGGATGCTGCCTGACCTGTTGTGCTTTTCCATCATCACAATCTCAATATCTAGGGATGGTGATGGTGGTGTCTGGTCATTGTCTGTAAGAGGGCTCCTGAAGAAGGGCTCATGCCTAAAACGTTGATTTTCCTGCTCCTCGGATGCTGCCTGACCTGCTGCGCTTTTCCAGCAACACATTTTCAGCATTGTCTGTAAGGGTTGATTTCATGAGTATGACTATTTCAGGCTGTTCCTTGATTGGTCTGTGGGACAGCTCTGCACATTTTGGCACCAAACTCCAGATGTTAGTCTGGAGGACATTGCACCATCGAGAGGGCTGATTCTGTGGTTGTATTTTCTGGTGCCCTGTTAGATACCGAGTGGACCATCCAGTTTCATTCCTTTCTTGAGACTTTGCAGTGATGAATACAGTGAGTAGCTGGCTGGGCCACTGTCGGGTTGGCAGGATTTTTTTTGCCATTGACAATGGTTTCATGGAGATCAGGAGATTCCTAATTCCAGTTATTTTTTCTTGAATTCAGATTCCACCATCTGCCAAGTTGGGATTCGAACCAGGACTTCAGTCATTTGTTTTAATATTTTGGATAAAAGTTAAATATATTAGGTTTGTTCACACTCTTTAAATATCACTTACCCAGGTTTTGTTTCTTTGTGAAACACTGTCCATCCTCCTGTCTCCTCCATCCTTCCCTCCAACAAGAAGAGTTTGGAGCACATGGAGTTTCTCTGTCACTAAGACTGAGATAATCCAATCTGCTGCTTCCCTCCCTCTCACTAGCCCACAGAGTCAAACTGCCTCACATGGTGTTCCTGGTTTTTGTCCTAAACTTACATCTTCCAGTCTCTTGTCAAGCCTTATCAGAACTCATCTTGACCCTTTACCCTAATTTCACTAAACTATAGACTTTCCAACTCTCTTTCCTCCTCCTTCTCATCAGTCCCCCTCACTGATTCACCAATATTGTTCCTTGTTCTGTCTTTTCTGGTTTTATCCTTCTCTCCCAAAATCCTGCTCCATCTCCACTCTCTCCCTTTCCTTTCTGAATTCCTTGCATTTGGTGTCCTTGGCCCCTCCTGTATCTCACGTACATACTGCCAGGAGGTGCCATTGTGCAAAAGCACCATGTTGGGTTTCACATGTACACTGACGATGCCCAGCTCTCCCCCCCCCCCCCCCCCCATCATCCCTCTCCATTACTCCACTGTTACTCAGTTATCAAACTGCTTACCACATTCCCACTACTCGATTAGGTGCAGTTTCCTCCAATGAAACATTGTAATGGTTAAACCCATTGTCTGACAAATTCCTTTCCCTTACTGCTGAGCCTTTCCCTTTCACTGGGAACGATGCAGCAGAACTACACTCTTCACAATATTACAGTTGTATCTGATGTGAAGCTGACCTTCTGATCAGACATCTACACAATCCCAAACACCAGGAATTCCAATCTCTTAAATGTTGCTTGTCTCCTCCTCACTCCAGATCCATTGCTACTGAAACCCCTTACCGTGTTCCCTTAAACTTGATGAATCCGAAACAGAACCCTTGATTCTGTGACTGACTCAGAATCTGGTTTCAAACTCCCCCCTCTGAATTTATCCTCAGACACATCAGTATTTCTTCTGTCAAACCCCTTAAGAATCTGGTGGTGCGGTCTGATTGTAGCTTGTGGAAACGGCAGAGGATGATGTGTTGTATCTGGGTGGAAGTTAAGGACTTGGCGGGGGAAGAGGGGTGGTCTATCCTTGTTGCAGTTGGAGATGTGGGTTTCAAAGGCAGAGGTGCAGGAAGTGGAGGAGATATAGTGGATGGTATTGGCCACATGGGAGGGGAAATTGCAGTCCTTGAAATACGGGCCATTTGGTATGTTCTGGCCTCACTGGAACACTGCAGTAAGCATGAGACAGAGACGTTGGCCAGGGAACAGGCTCGTGTGTTATACTGACAGGCAGCTGGAAGCTCGGGTCTGTTTTTGCAGCAAAACGTAGATCATCAGTAGCCATTTCCGCCACCTCCACTGAGATGCTGCCAGACACAGGTTCCTGTCCCCTCCATTAACAGCTATGCACCCTCCCAGCCAGTTCGTAATCCACTCCTTTGTCTTTCCAAATGTTCCTTTCTCTCTTTGGGTTCTGTCCCTGCCTATTATTTACTCTTTAACCCCTATCTCCTGCACTACAAAGATCTGCAGGTTAGTTGAATTGGCCAAGCTAAATTTCCCATAATGCTCAGGGATGTGTAGGTGAGGTGCATTAGTCAGGAGGAATATACAGTAATCGGGTGGGGGAATGGGTCTGGGTGGGATACCATTCGGAGGGACGCTGTGGACTTTTAGGGCCGAATGGCCTGTTTCCACACTGTCAGGATTCTAATTTTCCCAGCTCCCATCGGTTCTGAGGAAGGGCCACTGGACAGATTCCTGTTCCCAGATGCTGCCAGACCTGCTGAGCTTTCCCAGCACCTCCTGCTTGTTGTTCCTGATTGACACCATCCATCCACCTTCCGGGTTTGATTCAGGCAGGGGGAGGATCCCACCACTGACCTCACAATGGGGTCCAGCTGATTGATGGCAGCTTCGGACCAATAGGAAAAGGTGGTGGGACTGGTGGACCAAGTGGAACCAGCTGGTCATCCAAACAATGGGAGTGAATGAGGGGCGTGGCCAGTGGGATGACACGTCACCAGTAACTCCGCCTGTGCAGTGTCACGTGACTCGGCCGTTGGTGAATGTGGGAGACAGAAACAGGGAAGGGGAGAGTGGCCTCGGAGACAGGGAGATAATGAGTCACTTTAGACTGGGAAGTCTTAATTACACTCTGTGCGGATCGTTAGTCTGAATTAGAAACTCTTTCCCACCTTTGCAGCAGATGGGAAAATGGCTGCGGCCCTCAGGCGGTGAAAGGTCCTGGGATATGGCCGCCATCTTTATTGGGGTCAAGGTACAGTGAGGGGCATGGACATGTCCTCTTTCTGGGATGGGGGGGGGGGGCGGAGGTGGGGGGTCATTGCACATATCACTCGTCTGGCAGGAATAGCGTGTGATTTTAGGAGAGGCATTTACACATCAAGCACATACCAAGAGAAAAATATGTCTTTATATTCTTCCTGTACTGACTGAGTTTTGTTTTGTGAATTCATTTCATAGGATATTAAATCAGAATAATTGAGGCTGGGATCTCAAAAGCAAGTTTTTACAGTCAGTGGAGTCATCAGGATCTGAATATCATTGGCATTTAACTGTGGAAGGAGAAAGTTTTGTCTGTTCTGTTTGTGGGAAAATATCTCCAATATTTTTGTTAAGCAGAAAGATGTACAAATTTGTGGTTGGATCACCCTTTGAGTGTGTGCTCTGTTCTGGGCCCTGCAGCTGAGGAAGGAGATATTGCCCTGAGAGGGAGCACAGATTTATCCAAATTACACCTCGTCTCTTTGTAAGAACCCTCAGATTTAGACCCAGACACCCACTTCATGATGTTAACCCGTAAACTTCATATTTTCAATTACCTGCAAACTTCCCATTAAATGTCCTTTTGGATTCAAATTCCAGTACCTTTTCAGGTGGAATGTTCCAGCTTCTGACAACTGACTGTTCATTCAGAAACTGCTAAGGTCCATGTTGACTCTGGGGTTACAAAGGGCTGAATTGAAAGATGAGATGCTGTCCCTGAGCTCCCATTGAGATGCATTGGAACAGTACAGGAGGCTGAGGGCAGTGTAGGTGTGAGCAGACAATGAAAATGACAGGGCTGTACTGTGGGTGCTACTTGGCTCAATGAGAGTGCTTTGGAGTTAGATGAAAACAGAGCGAGGGGAGACAGGGAGAAGATGAAACTGAAATTCATTTTTAGTTCAGGCCGTTCAGAAATTCACATGGTCCCAATGGGAACAGCCAGTTTTTAAGTGATACCTGCGGAGTATTTGTTAACAGTTTTTAAAGTAGTTTTCCTGAGGGCAGTTGAGAGTTAACCACATTGCTGTGGGTCTGGAGTCACATGTAGGCCAGACCAGGTGACGATGACCGTTTCCATCCCTGTAGGATATGAGTGAACCAGATGGGTTTTCTAACAATCGACAATAGTTTCATGGTCATCATTCGCCTTTTCATTCTAGATTGTATTGAATTCCGATGCCGCCATCAGCCATGTTGGGATTCTAACCCTAATCCTCGGAACATTGCACATACCACTCATCTGGCAGGAATAGCATTAAGCCATTGCCTCCCTTTTTAGCAATGTTTAAAAGAAAGTTCCATCATTCTACGCATACAATGTGAGATAAAGTACTGCAACCTCCATGTGTCAGCCTCTCCAAAAGGTCAATCAACAGAAATTTGTTTGGGGGTGAAATATTTCACTTTTTTTTGTGGGGGGCGGGTGGGTGGTGTTTATTAAACAAAAATGAATCCAAATAAAAATCTGATGCCACAGACGTGTAATTTCTGAAGCCGGAGGGGGATTACAGAGACAGGGAGAGTTGTGGGGCTGGAGGGGGATTACAGAGACAGGGAGAGTTGTGGGGCTGGAGGGGGATTACAGAGACAGGGAGGGTGGTGAAGCCAGAGGGGGATTACAGAGACAGGGAGGGTTGTGGGGCCAGAGGGGGACTGTTGTCCAAACATCACTGTGGTGTACATGGACTGCAGCATTTCAGGGAGGCGGTTAACCACCACTTTCTCCAAGACAAGGAAAGGTGGCCAATAAATACTGGTCTGGGCAGCAAAGGCACCCCCCAAGTGAATAAAACCAAGCAGTGACCTCTCTGAGCTGACTTGCTGTGAAGTTAAAAACCTCTCTGGAAATGGAGTGGGCAGAGAAGAGAAACAGTGACATTTCACAGCTGCCCTCAGAGAGACCTCACCATTGGAAGTACTCAGAGCCAGGGATCAGCTCAGTGAGTTTCAGTCTCTTCAAACATCAATCTTAATCGGTTTTATTTTATTAAATCTACAATAGTGAGTAAAGTGAGGATTTCTTTTTAATGTCTTACGGTCTCTTGATTAAATGTTTAAGATATAAAACATAAGTTATTCTCGGGCAGTATTTATCGAGCAGTAAGACTGTGCCTTTGCCTTGGTCTGTAGATTATTAAGGCAGAGTGATGGCCTGTTGTAGAGTGGCGTGCTGTTCCTGTCGGATGTGGGAAATTAGGGAGAGTTTCAATGATCCTGATGATTATGTCTGCAGGAAGTGTGATTACAAATTCAATTGGATCGCATGGATTGGTGGAGGAGTGATTAAAGGCAGTGAGGAATTGACAGGAGCCGGGGAGTGTGATAGGCGGCAGTCTCAGGATACTGCAGATACAGTCAGGTAGGTGGGTTACCTCCAGAAAAGCTAGGAGGGGTAGGTAGGTACTGCAGGAGTCTTCTGTGGCTATCCCCATCTCCGACAAGTGTACTGTTTTGGAAAATGTAGGTGGTAATAGACTTTCAGGGGAAAGTAGCACTGACAGCCAAGTTCCTGGGACTGAGACTGGCTTCTAACATAATGTGAGGTATATCCAGTTCCACACGATCGATGGTGATAGGGGACTCTCTAGTCAGGGGCACAGTCTGCCATTTCTGCACCTGACAGTGAGGCATTTGAATGGGGTGGTGCTGCCCTGGTGCCAGTGTCTCACAGAGGGAGCAGAATATTCTCAAAGGGGAGAATAACTAGTGGGAGGTCATTGTACATTGGTACCGGTGGCATAGGAAGGGAAAAGCATGGGGTCCTGACGAGCAGGGAGATTTGCTAGTGCCACTCGGGAGACATTAAACCAGTGAGGGAGTCAGGGTAATCCTAAAGAGATAGTGAGAAAAGAGGTGACTCTGAGGCTGGTACTGTTTACCAGATCAGACTGTCAAGGCAGGCAAGAGCAAGTCACAGAATGAGGTGGGACGGAGCAGTTACACTGTATTTATTTCAGTGCAAGAGACCTGACAGGTCAGGCAGGTGGGCTCAGGGTATGGTTTTGAACATGGTACTGGGATATTACAGCAATTACAGAGGCATCACTCAGGGATGGATAGGACTAGCAGCTTAATGTTCCAGGTATAGATGCTATAGCAAGGATAGAAAGGGGGCAACAGAGCAGGGAGAGAGGTGTTTTTGATTAGGGATAACATTATGGCTGGGTTTCGGGAGGATATTTCTGGGAATACCTCCAGGCAAGTTACTTGTGTAGTACTGAGAAATAAGAAAGGGATGACCATCTTACTGGGATTGTATTATAGACTCTCTCCCAATAGTCAGCGGGGAATTGAGACAGAATTTTACCAGGAGACCTCCGTTATCTGTAAGAATAATATGGATGCAATGATAAGTGGTTTTAACTTAGCCTCAGAGTGATGTAGTGTTAAGGGTTTGGATGAAAAGGTATTTGTTCAGTGTGTACAAGAACATTTCAGATTCAGTTTGTAGGATGTACCTACTAGAGAAGGAACAAAACCTGACCTGTTTCCTTTATTCATTCACAGGATGAGGCTGTCACTGGCTCGGCCAGCATTTATTGCTGCGTTTACCCAGAGGGCAGTTAAGAGTCAACCGCGTTGCTATTGGTCTGGAGTCCCATGCAGACCAGACCAGGTAAGGATGGCATTTTCCTTCCCTAAAGGTCATGAGTGAACCACATTGGTTTTTCCAACAATTGACAATGGATTCCTTGTCGTCACTAGATTATTTTTTCCAGATATTTATTGAATTCACGTTCCCAATCTGCCGTGATGGGATTCAAACCCGGGTCCCCAGAACGTTATCAGGGTCTTTGGATTAACGATCTAGCAATAATTTCACTCTGTCATCGCTGCTTCTTAGGAAATAAGGCAGGGTGAGTGACTAAGGTATCAGTGGGGCAGCGCATCAACACCAAAGACCCCACAGTATTGTGGCTCAGTGGTTAGTGCTGCTTCCTCAGCACCAGGGACCTGGTTTTGATTCCAGTCTCGGGCGACTGTATATGTTGGCACATTCTCCCCAGTGTCTGTAAGGGTTTCCTTCGGGTGTTCCAGTTTGGTCCCACAGTCCAAAGATGTGGAGGTTAGCTGGATGAACCATGTTAAATTTCCCATAGTGTCCAGATGCAGTATATGAGGTTTTGGGATGTGCAGGCAAATCTCTGCCTGATGTGAAAAGATCCTTTTGAGGTCTTGGACAGAGGTCAGAGGGAGGTGTGGCCGCACGTTTTACATTTCCCATGGCGGCAAGGGAAGGTCAACGGTGTGGAGCGTGGGTTGGTGAGAGGGTGTGGACCGAACAAGGCAGGTGCAGAGGGAATGGTCTCTGCGGGATGCAGGTGGTGAGGGAAATATGTCTCTGGTGGTGGGGTCTGACTTTAGGTAGCAGAAATGAGACGTTAATGTGCTGTATCTGGAGATTATTGAGGTGGAAGGTAAAGACCGCAGGCTTATATTCTTTGTGGCTGGAGGAGTGGGGGAAAGGCAGAGGTGCGGAAGTGGAGGGTATGTGTTGGAGGGCATTGTTGATCAAGTTTGAGAAAAATTAGTCCTTGAAGTCGGCCTTTCTGGGATGTCCTGGCGTAGAATCCAAAGATATGAAACAAATATATCATAGACGAACGATTAACTGGACCAAAGAATAGGACCCCTTAAAGGTCAACAAGGCTGTCGATGGAACCACAGGGGATGCAAATATTTCACGTCATTTTTACTGGAGAAGTATATGGAAACTTGAGAGTTTGGAGCAATAAACAGTGATAACTTGAAAAGTGTCCATGTTACAGAGGAGGTGGGACTGGATGTCTTAAATCGCATCACGGTGGATAAAGCTCTGGAACCTGATCAGGTATATCCTGAACTTTCTGGAAATCTAGGGAGTTGATTGTTGGGCCTCTCCTGAGGTAGTTGTATCGTTGATATCGACAAGTGAGGTGCCATTATTTAAAAAGTTGGTAAGGAGAGGCCATGGAACAAGAAAACAGTGAGCCTGAAGTCAGTGGCAGGCAAGTTGTTGGAAGGGATTCTGAGGGACTGGATATCCATCTATTTGGAAAGGTAAGGAATGATTAGGGAGGGTCAATGTGGCTTTGTACGTGCACAATTGTGCTTCACTAACTTGAGTGAGTGTTTTGAAGTGACAAAGAAAATTGATGAAGCCAGACTGTGAACATTGTTTATATGGACATTCAACAAGGTTCCACAAAGCAGACTGGTTAGCAGGGTTACCTAACATGGAATGCAGGGAGAGCAAGCCTTTACAAAACTGCCTTGAAGGTAGGAGACAGAGGATGATGATGATGATGCAGTGTTGCTTTGTGGACTGGAGGCCTGTGAGCAGCAGTGTGCTGCAAGGATGGATATTAGGCCCTTAAATAAATGACTTGGATGTGAATATGTGAGGTATGGTCAGTAGGTTTACAGAAGACATCAAAATGTAGTGGACAGTGAAGAAGGTTAGTTCAGAACACAACAGGATCTTGATCAGATGGGCCATTGGGGTGAGGAATGGCAGATGGAGTTCAATTTAGATAAATGTGAGCTGTTGTATTTTGGAAAGGCAGATCAGGGCCATTATACACTTACTGGTAAAGTCATGGGGAGCGTTGCCGAACAATGGACCTTGGAGTGCAGGTTTGTAATTCCTTGAAAGTAGAGTCACAAGGAGGCGGGATAGTGAATGCAGTATTTGGTACGCTCCCTGTTATTGGTCAATGCATTGAATGCAGCTGTTGTGATGACATATTGTGGCTGGACAGGGCACTGATTAAGGCCCTTCTGGGATTCTGTTTTCAGTTGCTATCTCCCTGTTCTTGGATTAATGTTTAGAAACTTGAAAGGGTCCAGAAAACATTTGCAAGGACTTTGCCAGGGTTGGACGGTTTGAGCTATTGGGAAAGGCTGAATAGGCTGGGACTATTTTCCCTGGAGATTTGGAGACTGAGAGGTGATCTTATAAAATCATGAAGGGCCAGTATAAGGTGAGTAGTCAGGGACTTCTTCCCAAGTTCAGTGAGTCCAGAACTAGAGGGTTCAGGCTTAAGGTGAGAGGGAAAAGATTTAAAAGGGATCCAAGGGGCATCTTTTTCATGTTGAGTGCATTGCAATTATGGAATGAACTGCCAGAGGAAGGGGTGGAGGCTAGTACAATTACAGCATTTAAAAGGCATCTGATTGGGTGCATGAAGAGGGAGGATTTAGAGGGATAAGGGTGAACCGCTGGCAAATGGGACTCCATTAATGCTCTCCGTTATTGGTCAATGCATTGAATACAGAAGCTGGGATGTCATATTGTGGCTGGACAGGATGTTGATTAAGCCACTTCTGGAGTTCTGTTTTCAGTTTGAATTTCCCTGTTCTGGGAAGGATGTTGTGAAACTTGAAAAGGTTTGGACAAGATTTACAAAAACATTGCCAGGATTGGAGGATTTGGGCGACAGGGAGGGGCTGAATAGGCTGGGGCTATTTTCTCAGGAGAGTCAAAGACTGAGAGGTGACTTCATGGATATTTATAAAATCTCGAGGGGCGTGGATAAGGTGAGCAGCTGGGATCCTATTTGCTCAGGTTAGGTGGGTCCAAAACTAGCGCACATGGGTTTAAGTTGAGAGGGCAAAGATTTAAAAGGGATCTAACTGGCAACGTTTTCAAGCTGAGTGTGGTGTGTGTATGGGAAGGGCTATCAGATGAAGTAATGGAGGCTGAAAAAAATCACAACATTTAAAAGGCTTCCAATTGGGTACATGAATAGGAAGGGTTTTGATGGATACAGGCCAATAGATGGTAAATGGGAATCCATTAGTTTAGGATTCCTCGTTGGCACGGACGAATTGGACCGAAGGTCTGTGTCTTTGATCTTAATAAATTAAGATGCATTCCTCTATTTTGTGGAGAGCTAGCTGAAGCGCAGATAATTATCCTTGGAGCTGAGAAGGTGAAGCAGTGATTTCGACCTGGTGCAGATTTGGTTCCATGGTCTTGAATTTGCAGAGAGAGAGAGGAATTGTTAACACTGTCACAATTTTTAGTAACTTCTTTCAAGTAATTGGCAAATAATACAAAGTGAAAATGTGAACACTAGTTTCCTCAGTAAGTTCTGAGCACCTGGAACAGTCTGAACGACACAGATTCAGCAGGTATTCTGAAACTGACTTGGAATTTTACTTTTTAAGGTAAGATTTTGGGGGCTGTGGGCTCATAGGAGGGTACTTGGGACAGATTTGCAGCATCTCCAGAGGGAGAGAGTACAGCCCTAATGGGCTGAATAGCCCCCAGCCCCTGTGCTGGGTGATACTGCCCCATTCACTGTGAATGATGAAGCTTATCCCAGGGCAGAGAGAGGCAGGAGCTAACCACTCACCTCTCAATCAGCGCTGGCGTGATTAACCGCAGCTCCAGACCAATAGGAGGAGAGCCTGTGTGGTCCTGCAGCCAATGGGAGTGAATGAGGGGTGTGGCCAGCAAGACAACACCTGTCCATGAGCTGTGCAGGTGCAGTGTCACTGGGTGGGGGTGGGAGAGACAGCAGAGACTGGGACAGAGGCTGTAGGACCTGAATTACAAACTCCCGGTAAATTAAATCCAAAAGAACTGCGGATGCTGTAAATCAGAAACAACAACCAGGAGGGTCTGGAGAAGCTCAGCAGGTCTGGCAGCATCTGTGACGAGAAATCAGAGTTAACGTTTCGGACCCAGTGTCCCTTCCTCAGGACAGATGTTACTGAGGAAAAAAAGTCAGGTTATGTGCAGAAGTTAGTGTGGGGGGAAGATAAAAGGAGTAAAGGATAAGTGGGAATAGAGTGAGAAGAACGGTTGGATAAAGGAGTGGATAACGATCTGGCTGGGGGAAGGTGACTAGCTGTTAATGGAGACTGTTAGTGGCTAACCATAGGTAGTGTGTAATGGCAGGCTGTGAGAACAAGGCCTGGTGTGTGGGGTAGGGGGCTAGGACATGGGGTTGTTAACCTATAGTTAGCCACTAACAGTCTCCATTGTAAGCTGTTGCCCACCTATATCACTCCACGATTGGAGCTGCTGAGGACACAAACTTTTGGAATATCCTCCCTAACCCCCTCTGTCCGCCTTAAAGATGTATCTAAAAATTGTTCTCTTTAATCAACGTTTCCATCATTCGTGAAGCATTTTAGGAGATTTGTCAACGTGAGAGGCTGCATACAATGCAGGTAGTTGTTGTCTGACATCAGGAGAAACAGGGATGAGCCCTCTCTCTCCCTTATACCTGATGAACAGCAGCAAAAGCAGAAAGAGCTGAGCACGCTGCAGCCCACAATGTGCCTCAGATTATTGATGGCAGCGCAGGACAAATAAGAGTGGGGGAACGAGGGGGGATGAGGCTGGAGGACCAGGAATTGCCAGTTGGTCCTTCAACCAATCGGAGTGAATGAGGGGCGGGACTATACTCAACCATGTGATAAACTTCACTGGCAGCACAGTGTTGTTGTGGCCAAGGCATTGGAGATGTGTGAAGGTGCAGGGCAGGGGAAAGGAAAGACATATTGACCAGGAAGAGGAGGAAATTTTCATGGTATGGGATGAGAGGTTCTACAGAACTTAATGCACATTGTAAAACACAAATTTGAAAATCCCAAATTCTGCCCCATTTTCCCTCCCTATAATGCATTTTGCACTCCCTGAAATATCAACTGTGTGTTTCTCCCTCCACAGATACCAGTGATCAGTGCCAAAGTCCCATTGCCTGTGGAGAAGGTGATGTTTGAATTCCTTGTACTCCTGCAATTCGTGTGTTTAAGGTGCTCCCACAATGTGGTTGGGTAAGTGCTGTTATAGATTATTCACTCAGTAACATTGAAGAGTTGACAATGTATGTGCAAATCATGTTTATAATTCAACAGAAATACTATGAAAAATTCTGACATGAGGCCATAGATTGAGATACTAGGTCAGGTGATCAAAAGCATTGCCAGATAAGCAGGTTTTTGGAAACACCTTAGAAGAGGAAAGCAGGTCTGACAGGGTTAGGGTAGGAATTCCAGACAGCGTTGCCTTGGCAACAGTAGAAACAGCCAGACAGGTGAAGCAATGAATAAACATAAATGAGTTGTCGAGGTCTAACAGGTTGTGTGGTGCAGGGAGACGGGGATGTTTACAGCCATGAATTACATCAAGGATGAGAATTTTAAATTGTTGCATGTAAATAGGAGCCTTTCGATGGATCAACTAGTTTTGGTACAAGTGAGCACTTGGGCAGGAGCATTTAAGATACTCTTGAGATTACATGTAAGTTGAATGAGGAAGGTTGGCCAGGAGTGTTTGGATAATTAAGTCTGAAGATAACACAGGGATAGACGAGTATTTCAGTAAATGAGCTGAGACTAGGGTGGAGTTGGATGATGTCACTAATGTAGAAAGTGTTTTTGGAGTTGGGCTCCTCCTCCTCATCACTCCCCTCACCAATTCACAGTTATTGTTCCTTGTTCTGTCTCTCTGTCTTTTCTGGTATGTCCTTCTCTCCCATTCTGCTACAAAGTAATATTTGACCTCACCATTGTTGGAAAAACCTACTCCATCCCACTCTCCCTTTCCTTTCTAAATTTCTTGTATGTGGTGTCCCTCAAGGATCTTTCCTTGGTCCCTCCTGTATCTCACCTACATACTGCCAGGAGGTGACATCGTCCAAAAGCACCGTGTTAGGTTTCACATGTACACTGACAATGTCTAGCTCTCCCTCCCCATCATCCCTCTCCATTACTCAGTTATCAAACTGCTCATCACGCTCACACTACGCGATTGGCTGCAATTTCCTGCAATGGTTAAACCCATTGCCTTCAGTTGCTATTACAAATTCCTTTCCCTTACTGCTGAGCCCCTCCCTCTCCGTGGGAACTGTCTGAGGCAGAACTACACTCTTCACAATATTGCTCTCATATCTGTAACCCCAAGGTGACCTTCTGATCAGGCATCTACACAATCGCAAACACCAGGAATTCCATTCTCTAAAACATTACTTCTCCCCCCCCCCCCACCCCAGCTCCATTGCTACTGAAACCCCTGACCCGTGTTGATGTTGCCTTAAACTTGACGAATCTAAAACAGAACCCTTGATTCCGTGACTATCCGAGTATCTGATTCCAGACTCCCTCATGATGGGAAACATCCTCTCAGTATTTACCCTGTCAAACTCCTTGAGAATCCTGCATGTTCCAATGAAATCACCTCTCATTCTTCCCAAATCCAGTGAGTAGAGTCCCAACATTTTCAGCCTTTTCTTAAAAGATAATCCCTGCAAGCCAGGGATCATCCCAGTTAATCTTTTCTGAAATGCCTCGGATGAAATTATGTATTCCCTTAAATAAAGGGACCAAACTTCTGTCATTACTCCAGATGTGGTCTCACTCGCACTTTATAAAGTTACTCTCAGGTATATACTCCAAACACTTACACTGAAAACTCCTTGTAATAAGAAATAACGTTCCATTCCCGATCCTGATTCCTTGTTGTAAGTGTGTTTCCCACAATTACCCTTGATCCCTTTGTGCTTTCG
>NW_026868359.1:669757-759707 GCF_020745735.1 Hemiscyllium ocellatum
GATTGCAAGGAGATATTGTTCAATTAGTTCAATGGATTGAGGAGTGACAGATGTAGATTAGATAAAGTAAATGGAGGTACTGCATTTTGATAAAAATAAACAAGTGCATTGAAGTACATCTCATAATTATACGGCCCCAGGTAGTACTTTAGGCCAGAGAGATCGAGGGATTTTGGTACATAATCTTTGAATTTTTTGCATTATACAAACATGGAAAAAGGATTTTAGAAGGCATTCAGTACGTTTGCCTTGGTCGACCAGACGTTTCACGATAGGTGTCGGCATTTCATACTGAGGTTGTAACAGGCCATTGATAAGGCCTCTTTTGGAGTTACTGAGTCCAATTCTGATCCCTCAGTCAGAGGAAGGACAATATTAAGCTGATTAGGGTTAAAATATATTTCCTGGAACGTTGCTAAGAATGGAGGATTGGGGTATAAGGAGAGATTGGATCGGACCATATGTTTGATTCCCTAGACTGCAGAAGATCCAAGGGTAACATTATAAAGTCATGAGAAATATTGATAAAGTGCAAGGCATGTTTCTGTTCCCTCGGACGGAGGATTTCTAAATCAGCAAGAATACTTTAAAGTGAGAAGAGAAAGATTTCAAAAGTACTTGAGGGGCAATATTGTTCTTACATCGAGATATCAGTGTGTGAAATGCACTTTCAAAGGAAGTGGTGGGTGCAGGTACAGTTACAACATTTTAAAGATGTTTGGGTAGGTACAAGCATAGGAAATGTTTAGAGGTATATGGGCCAAAGTTAGGTTGGTAGTATTAGTTGAACAAAAGGTGTGCTTCCATGTTGTTCGACTCTGTGACCATGATTCTTTTGCTTTTTATAAAAAAAGTTAATGACTTTCCAATATCTGTGTCAAAGTGAATACTTATTCTTAAAATGGATTTCCTAGTTTTAGTCTCCCATACAAGAGGGAATGTCCATCAGGTATTCACCTGATACACGGTTTTCAAGATCTTGTTTAATAAAGTAGAAAAATCACTTATACAGAGACCTAAAATGCATATCCTTCATAATACAAGGGCTTCAACTCAGAAACAATAAAGTGAAGTACCTTTGGAAGTTTCTAAATCAAATGATTTTTTTTTCCCGCAAACCAAAAGAACTTCTGATAACAATATAAACTGATCCCTGGAGCACTCACTGGTTTCAGTTTCACAAGACGAAAATCAAAATAAAACTCTACTCACAACGTACTGCTGTAAATCAGGAACAAAAAAACAGCATCTCTTGGAAAATCTCAGCGGAACTGGCAACTTCTGTGAAGAGAAATCAGACTATCTTGATAAATTATTTTATCCTGGGCTCTTTAAAGTTATTTCCAGGCACAGGTATCGAGCAATCTTCCAGAGCAACTAGAGCAAATAGTTTGTGAAGCCTTAGTTTTTTTTTCTTAAAGTTGGCACAATACAAGCAGCCTCAATGACTACAGTCAAGCTCTCATAGAACCAGGGCGTATAGTCGGTAGTTTGCAGCAGTTGTAGCCGGGATCTCAACAGGGTTGGAAACTGTACTACATGTCGCTGGCTGCTACTCTCTCTGAATTTTCCCTTCTGGGTTGCAGGATTTGCGTTGTCCTGCAATTTGTTTTTCTGAATTTTGTACCCAGGGTGTATTTATGAGCTGTTCCCACATTGGAACAGTTACTGTTTAGTAGTAAAACAATTCTTTAAGTTTTGCTCAGTTTTCCAATCGAGTTAAGTTATTCCACGTTCATCTTTCTTTGATTATACTTTTACTATCGTGTTCGAATAATTTATGCTTTGCGTAATGTCAATTCGTTTGATCTATTAAATTGGATCTGGAACACGGCACCTTACATTTACCTTTAAACAAGAAAAAGTTAGGGTCCAGACTAACTTCTTAATCACTTTTCAGAGTTCTGATCTCATCTGTAACACTGTGTAATGGGATCGCTCTTATTTTGGGAACAGTGGATTAATTGAAATGGGGGATAATACCTTGTTTCCTCGTTTGTTTAAAAGGATGTAATATCAACTACTGCTGGTTCACCAACTCCACTGTGCAACCAACACGTTTCATAGAATCCGATCAGTGTGGAATTCAGTCCATCTAGTTCACACTGACCTGCCATAGAATGTCATACAATCATTTCCATCCCGGTAACCCTGTGTTTCACATGGCTAATCCATCTAAGCTGCATATCCCTGGGCATTATGGGCAATTTAGCATGGTCAGTCTACCTAATCTGCACATCTTTAGACTACAGGAGGAAAGCGGAGAGCTCATCGTTTGTTTGAGAATGTATCAATTACTGCGAATCACTCACATTGTGCGGCTATGCGATGCTTCACAGAATAGCCTTGGCAACAGAAAGGAGTTTGTCTGATCTTTTGCAATGCTGTCTCTGAGATATTAGAGAAGGAGGTGTACATGTCTAGCATTGATCTGCTGGCACATTGGGTCATTGAGAATGCTTTCACACTTATCATTTGTCAGAGTGTAGAGCAAATAAAATGCAACTAGCAGAACGTGCAATGAAATTATTTCGTCTCATTCCATCAATGGTTCACTGAAGACAACTGCTGTGTGAACACTCCTTAATGTTTGTCATTAATGCCTCCCAAAGAAAAATTAATTCTACATGGCAGAGGGGGTTCAGACGTTTCTCTATATAAGCCCCAGTACAGCTGAAATCCTCTCCGCACCCCTCTAGAGAGAGACTGCATGCATGTGCGTGGGTGTGTGGGTGTGTGTGAGTGTGTGTGTGTGTGTGTGGGTGTGTCTGTGTGTATTTCTATTGATGTTGCTGTTAGCTTGTATGATGCTGTGACCTGCTGCTCACCTTCTCTGACTGAATTCCAGACGGTTTTCACCTTCCATCACTGTCTATGCAGTGGAGTGAAGAGGCCAGCAGAATGTCGAATTCCATCACATTAAGCAACGCAGGGACCATCAGACCAGTCCCACACAGAGATACACACAAATGCTAATACGCACAGTTACACACTCTAATACATACACGCAGATGCAGACATACGATTAAATGGGCATGAGCTCACACACACACACACACACACACACACACGCACACACACACACACACACACACACACACACACACACACACACATATACAGATACACTGACACGAGACAAACATGGGAGTCGATCGGTATTTCTCTTTCTCTGTGATAAATTCTCACTATTTCACCCACTCAGTAAGATGTGCCACATTGTTTCTATTTCTCTGTTTGCAGCATGACTTTTTTTTTCTCTGGGTCTTTGGGATGTGTGTTGTTATTTTTGACGCTCGTTTGATATCAGTGTATGCCTTGATCACACCAGTGAGTCTGTCAGTATTTCAATTGATCTGCAGGAGAAAGTAAGGACGGCAGATGTTAGGGATCAAAGCTGAGAGCGTGGTGCCTGAAAAGCACAGCAGGTCAGGCAGCATCCGAAGACCAGGAGAATTGGCAGTACAGGTATAAGACCTTCATCAGCCCTGTCTGTAATCCGGATTCTATCCTGGCATGCTTTGCTTTTCCAGCACCACACTGTCGGCTTTGATGTCCAACATCTGCAGTCATTACTTTCTGACCTGCTCTACTTTTCCAGCGCCACATTCTCTTTCAGTTATTTTGACTGGAATGTGACACTATGACAACTTCGATGCTTGTTGATGTCACCAAATCTGGAAGAATTGCAAAGTGTGTGGAGGACAGAGTACAACAACAACAGGACAATGCCAACTTTTGAGAGTTATAAGGTAACCAGGAAGGATCTAAAGAGAGAGCTAAGAGCAGCGAGAATGGGACATGAAAGGCTTTCTACAGGTATGTCAGGAATAAAAGGTTGACTAGGGTAGGTATCGGTCCAGTCAAGGATAGTAGTGGGAAGTTGTGCGTGGAGGCGGAGGAGATTGGAGAGACACTAAATCAATACTTTTCGTCAGTATTCACTCAGGAACAGGACACTATTGCTGATGTGAATATTGAGTCACAAGTGATTAGAATGGATGGCCTTGAGGTATGTAGGGAAGAGGTCTGGGGAATACTGGAAAGGATGAAAATAGATAAGTCCCCTGGGCCTGATGGCATTTATCCTAGGATCCTCTGGGAAGCTAGGGAGGAGATAGCAGAGCCATTGGCCTTGATTTTTATGTCGTCATTGTCTACGGGAATAGTGCCAAAAGACTGGAGGATAGCGAATGTGGTCCCCTTGTTCAAGAAGGGGAGTAGGGATAGCCCGAGTAACTATAGGCCAGTGAGTCTCACTTCTGTTGTGGGCAAAGTCTTAGAGAGAATTGTAAGGTCTGATTGAAGATTTGTAGCTCGGGTATCCATTGTTGTGGTTCTGCTCGCCGAGCTGTAAGTTTTTGCTGCAAACGTTTCGTTCCCTGGCTAGGGAACATCATCAGTGCGGTGGGAGCCTCGTGTGAAGCGCTGCTTTGATGTTTCTTCCGGTATTTATATTGGTTTGTTCTTGCCGCTTCCGGGTGTCAGTTTCAGCTGCAGTGATTTGTATCTGGGGTCCAGGTCGATGTGTCTGTTGATGGATGTTCTTGCCGTTTCCGGGTGTCAGTTTCAGCTGTAGTGGTTTCATCCCCAAACTCCATCAATAGACACATTGACCTGGACACCATATACAAACCACTACAGCTGAAACTGACACCCGGAAACGGCAAGAACATCCATCAACAGACACATCGACCTGGACCCCAGATACAAATCACTGCAGCTGAAACTGACACCCGGAAGCGGCAAGAACAAACCAATATAAATACCGGAAGAAACATCAAAGCAGCGCTTCACACGAGGCTCCCACCGCACTGATGATGTTCCCTAGCCAGGGAACGAAACGTTTGCAGCAAAAACTTACAGCTCGGCGAGCAGAACCACAACAACAGAATTGTAAGGGATAGGATTTATGAACGTCTGGATCGGAATAATGTGATCAAGAATAGTCAGCATGGTTTTGTGAAGGGCAGGTCGTGCCTCACAAACCTTATTGAGTTCTTTGAGAAGGTGACTAAGGAGGTGGACGAGGGTAAAGCAGTAGATGTGGTGTATATGGATTTTAGCAAGGCGTTCGATAAAGTACCCCATGGTAGACTAATGCAAAAACTACGGAGGTATGGCATTGAGGGTGCATTAGAGGTTTGGATTAGGAATTGGCTGGCTGGAAGGAGACAGAGGGTAGTAGTTGATGGAATAGGTTCATCTTGGAGTGCAATTACTAGCGGTGTTCCACAAGGATCTGTTTTGGGACCATTGCTGTTTGTCATCTTTATAAATGATCTAGAGGAGGGGCTTGAAAGCTGGGTGAGCAAGTTTGCGGATGACACGAAAGTCGGTGGAGTTGTGGACAGCGAATAAGGATGTGGCAGGTTACAGCGGGATATAGATAAGTTGCAGAGCTGGGCAGAAAGGTGGCAAATGGAGTTCAATGTAGCTAAGTGTGAAGTCATTCACTTTGGTAGGCGTAACAAGAAGATGGATTACTGGCTAATGGTAGGCTACTTAGTAGTGTGGATGAGCAGAGGGATCTTGGTGTCCATGTACACAGATCTCTGAAAGTTGCCACCCAGGTAAATAGAGCTGTGAAGAAGGCATATGGTGTACTGGGCTTTATTGGTAGAGGAATTGAGTTCCAGAGTCCTGAGGTCATGTTGCAGTTGGATAAGACTCTGGTGCGGCCTCATCTGGAGTATTGTGTGCAGTTTTGGTCGCCATACTATAGGAAGGATGTGGAGGCATTGGAACGAGTGCAGAGGAGGTTTACCAGGATGTTGCCTGGCATGTTAGGAAGATCGTATGAGGAAAGGCTGAGGCACTTGGGGCTGTTCTCATTTGAGAAAAGAAGGTTTAGGGGAGATTTGATAGAGGTGTACAAGATGATTAGAGGTTTAGATAGGGTAGACACTGAGAACCTTTTTCTGTTAATGGAGTCAGCTGTTACTAGGGGACACAGATTTAAATTAAGGGGTGGTAGGTATAGGACAGATGTTAGGGGTAGATTCTTTACTCAGCGGGTTGCGAGTTCATGGAATGCCCTGCCAGGAGCAGTGGTGAACTCTCCCCTCTTTATGGTCATTTAAGCGAGCATTGGATAAGCATATGGAGGTTATTGGGCTCGTGTAGGTTAGGTAGACTTTGGTCGGCGCAACATCGAGGGCCGAAGGGCCTGTACTGCGCTGTATTTTTTCTATGTTCTATGTTCTAAGTTCAGGTATATTTCATCCGACAATCAAATCAGGACAATATGAGGTGATGTACTATGGAAGGAAAACAGGCTGTACAGTTATAAACGGGGGTGCAGGAGCAGAAGGACCTGGGTATATTTGAGCACAGATTATTGAAGATGTCAGGACAAGTGAGGAGAGCAGTAACTTTCACAGATTAGTTTCAGTATCTGAGCTGTTTGCAGGAGGAGTGTAGGAAGGAGCCTCCGTGCTCCCTTCCTGGGAGGTGGTGCTGATGATGTGTTATGAGCCCACCCTCCTGCCCACCAAGACCGTGGGTATTCCATTTGTACCAGCTCCATAAAAAGCGAGATGGCATCTGGGCCAAGGTTTCTAAGTTGTGATGGGGGAAACAGAACGAAGCTGCCAGCGCGTTTAACGTGAGAATTACCATTCACTGAACATTGCTCCTTACTCGGTCCGTGGGACGTGGATGTTTCAGAATCTCCACACGAGGCATCCCGTCCTCTCCGGCTCAAACCAAGGTCCTCCCACATGGCGGGGAGAAGGGTCTAAGGGAACAAATGTCCGGCACTCCACCACTCGGCTTGGCCTTTCCTGTCCTATTCCAGCCTTTTTCTCCTGGATTGGGAGAAAGGGAGGGAGTGAGTGAGTGTGGGGCCTGGTGATCGTACTGCTCTAGGTGGGGGGGGGGGGGGGGACGGAATGAAGAGGTTTTCGGTCCGGGTCTGTCCACAGCGTTGTACACATGCAGCGTTCTTAATGTAGGGGGTACACTGGATTTGAGAGAAGCAGAGAGAGAAAGAGAGAGGGAAGGTGTTGCACGCAATAGTGAGGGTGATGGCACATGAGCCTTGCTCGGCGTCGGTGCTATAACAGAAATACAGTGAGTCTGAGGGAGCAGAGACAATACAGTGACCCTTATACTGACAGAGCAGGGAAAGTTATTGATGCTTGTCCTGTATTGCTGGACATTTCTTCAGACCGCAGATACTACACTGAGCTGGGTGGTGAGCTCAGACCGTGCTCGGTAGGTCTGGTGGTGTGGCCCCCTCTGGGAAGAGAATGGTCCTTCTCTGTGCTAGCCCATCCACGAGGACCTCCATACCCTGTCGACAAACCGTGGTGTAATTGCCTCTTATCTGCCATGCTTGGGGTAAACTGTGCAGGGCAGCTCTGAACTGAGAAAGGTCAGCCGTGTGCCCCTTGGCCTTTTAAAGATGGCACCAATGCCAGGGATCACGGAATATCCGTGGGCATCCAGACGATGCTGAGTCCCTCCAGCCATGATGGTTGGTAGAATCGGGCAGGTATTGAATGAGTGGGACACCCTGGGGTGGGATAGGTAGTTAATGAAGTGAGTTAGGTAAGTTAGCACCAGGAAACTAGCTCAGCCTCGTGTAGACGATCCCTCTGTCACGCTCAACGGAAATGCCACTGAGATAAATTATTGTTAGATTCAGCCCAATGGATCGAAGTCTGTTCTGACCCAACTCCCATTTACAAAGCTGCAGAACAAATGTTAATCCAAAACTCTCCTGAAATCACACCAATATCCTGTTCACCCATCATTCCACGAAGCACTGGCTCATCTTACAGGATACTGTCGAAATGTCGGCATTTCAGCATTCTGGAAACTGTGATCACATCCTTCCATTACGTTAGGACAAAGTGAGGACTGCATGATGAGAACGTGGGAGGCTCACTGTGTTGAATTACCTACTCTTTTCCCAATGTTTGTATGCAGTCTGTGGGAAAGCTCTGTCAGTGTTATCACAAGATCTCAGATGTTAGGAAGGGGGGTATCTGTAGGGTTGACAGGCCTGTGTTTACCTTTTCGGATGCAGAAGTTAGTGCCCAGTGTTCTGTCCGGTTTTATCCTTTAAAACCTCGAAGCAGTTTGATACAATTGAATGCCTTGCTTGGCTGTTTCAGAGACCATTGAAACCTGTGTCTGGAGTTGCTTTCAGGTTAGACCAGGAAAACGCGGGAGATTCACTTCTTGAAAGTACATTGGGGAAACAATTGCTGTTTAAAATTGACATTGGGTTCAAGGTCATTATTACTGACACCAGATTTTAGATATCGATATTTTATTAACTGTTATTAACGTCCACCAGCTGTCAGAGCATTAGCCTGGTCTGGATTAGTAATCTAGTGACATTTCCGTTGCCACATAGGGAGCTATCGCAAACCACGCTGAGCAGTTTATTTCTGTGCTGCTTGACAACTTTGTCAAAAGAACACCCAACCATTTGACTTTCATGATGGAATGGAGGGGGTGATGTTGGTCATACTCTAATTATTCTCTTCTTAAGGGAGTTGTCAAAGTTGTGCAATTTTCTACATTGCCAGACAGAGGTCAGATTTGGAACTGGAATGAAACAGCTTCCCCAGAGACACGGCTTGTTGTACATTGCCTTTGTCATGTCTACTGTGTTCAGATGATTCTTCATGTCGCATAGAGTAACATACCACTGGTCACAAGCCTCCAATTTGAAAAGCAACCCTCCACTGCCATCTGTAATTCTGTGGGCATACTGATGAGGTGAGTTAAATCATTGACTCAACACTTCCAGCTGAGTATGTCGCAAATAACTACATGCTTGCCTTTTGCACTGATGTGCAGAGCTGTTCCATTATTAAGAAGGGGGACATGTATTGGGCCCTGTCCTGCAGTGAGTTATTTAATCCATTTATGATTGGATGTGGCAGGACTGTAGAGCTTCGAACTGATCTTTTGGTGTTGCAATTATTCAGCCCTCCCTATCAGATGGTAGTTCTGCTGTTTGGAATGCAAACAGTCAAGTGTGGTAGCTTTATGGTTTGTGATCAGTTTTGGGTACACATAGTTCTGCCCTGGCATGTTCACCACACTCGTCGATGAAGCATAGATTCGTTTATTGGTAATGGGAGACTGAGGGATAGTCCCAGGCAAAAAGTTACAGATTATGGTTGAATATAATTTTGCTTCTGTTGTTGTGGTCTACAGCATCAATTGGAACACGCAGTTTGAGGTACAATATCTCTAATACAGTCCTGCTGCCTGTCCTCCAGTTCACACCAAGTCCCATTCACCCACCAGCCATGTACTCAGTGACCTACTCTGGTTTCTAATGTGGCACACTTCCAATGTTATACTCTCATTCTACTGAGGGTCTCTCCATGGTGTCACACTTGCAATTTGTCTCATTGCCCAACACCCTTTAACATAATCATCTGAATCCTCAGGAAAGGCTGAGGCACTTGTGGCTGTTTTCATTGGAGAAAAGAAGGTTGAGAGGTGACTTGATAGAGGTGTAGATGATTAGGGGTTTAGATAGGGTTGACCATGAGAACCTTTTTCCACGTATGGAGTCAGATATTACGAGGGGGCATAGCTTTAAGTTAAGGGGTGGTAGGTATAGGACTGATGTTAGGGGTAGATTCTTTGCTCAGCGAGTCGTGAGTTCATGGAATGCCCTGCCAGTAACAGTGGTGGACTCTCCCTCTTTATGGGCATTTAAACGGGCTTTGGATAGGCATATGGAGGAAAGTGGGCTAGTGTAGGTTAGGTGGGCTTGGAACGCAACATCGAGGGCCGAAGGGCCTGTACTGCGCTGTATTTTTCTATGTTCTATATTCTTTCTATGTTCTTTCCAGTATGTGCTATCTTCTGTGTTTAGAGTGAATGCATGTTACTCTGTTTCTCTCCCTGACTAACAGTAAGAACTCTGTAGTGTCAGTGATGCCAGCTTTACGTCATTTCAGAGACACGGAAATTGTGTTATCTTTCACTGCCAGGCATATGGCGCTAAAGGGTGAACAGGGCGTTCGAGCCAAGTTGACACATGTCTTTGAAACGTGGTGAAAAGCAGAAATTGCTATCGAAATTAAGCAGGTCTGGCAGCATCCGTGTAGTGAAAGCAGACTTAATCATTTGGGTGCAGTGAACATTATTCAAGGCTCATAGTTTCCATTTTGTTCTCGTTTCAGATTTCAAGTATCCAGAGTTATTTGGTTAATTGAAAATGTGCTTTTTCCATTTCTGGAGAAACACAGCAGATCTGGCATAATCTGCGGAGAGAGAGAAACACAGTTAGCGTTTCAAGTCGAGTGTGACTCCTTTTCAGAATAGAAAAGGATTGGAAAATAGACTTTTGAATCCCTTCAGCGAGGTAGAGGAGGGGTGACGGGTAACAAGATGGTGTGGAAGATCAATGCCACTGATACGTTGACTTTTATTTCTGTCAAAAGAGAGTCAAATGTAAAATGAGTATTAATTAGTTTGTGAAAGGGGGAAATAGATTAGATTAGACTTACAGTGGAAACAGGCCTTCGGCCCAACAAGTCCACACCGACCCGCCGAAGCGCAACCCACCCATACCTTTACATTTACCCCTTACCTAACAGGCAATTTAGCATGGCCCAATTCACCTGACCCGCACATCTTTGTGACTGTGGGAGGAAACACGCAGACACGGGGAGAACGTGCAAACTCCACACAGTCAGTCGCCTGAGTCGGGAATTGAACCCAGGTCTCTGGTGCTGTGAGGCAGCAGTGCTAACCACTGTGCCACCGTGCCTTAATTAATTAAGTGCAAGACAAATGATTCACAAACAGGGCAAGTTCATTGGGAGACCAGGAGAAAGAATGTGTGAAGAATGGAGAACAGCCATAATGTGGTCAGGATGTGGAAGTATGGAATTGAATAAAAAATCCTTCAGGATACAACGTACCAAGGTCTAAAGTGAGGTGTTACTCAAGGTTGAATTGTGCTTCATTGGAGAATTACAGCAGCCCAGGACTGAAATGTTAGCATGACAGCAAGGTACGTTATTGAAATGGGAAGCAATGAGAAGGTCCGGGTTATTCCCACAGACAGAGTGGGAGTGTTCCTCAAAACCGTTCCTGTTTGGTCTCCCCAATGTAAAGAATCCTGCATTGTGAGCAACAATGACAGGAGACTCGATTGAAAGAGTACAAATGAAATGCTGCTTCATTTGGAAGGTGTGTATTGAGTTGTTAAGAAATAATGAATGTGTCCACGCTCTTTTCAAATATCCAAATTTATTTCTTCTTATATGTAGACCACCTAGTTCCACAGCTTAGAGAGAGGAAGTTCTATAGGTGCGGGAGGTAAGAGTTAATAAACTTGGAGCTGGATAAACACAACAGACCAGACAGACTTATAGGAGCAGCAAAGGCAGTATTTTGAACTTGGAACTTTCTTCAGGACTGGTGAGGGGGAGAGGAGCCCAGAAATGGAGTGATGGGATATGGAAGGGCGGCGTGTAGGTATAGTGGTGGTAGGTATATGCAGGTATGAGGTTGCTGTGATTGGTCAGTGGGAAGGATGGAACAGATAGAGGTGGGTTTGGTCAGGGAAAAGGGACAAGGGATAAGGCTCTGGGTGGAGGGCTTTTGAAGCAGCTTCAGTCAATATTGAGGACATTGGGCTATCAGTTTCAAAGGTAATCTCTCAAGTGGTGTTACTCTGACGGTGGACAGACTAAGGATGGTCATGTCGCTGGGCGAGTGGGAGTGGAAATTAAAATGAATGGTAACTGGAAAGTCGAGTTGGTTGTTTCGTGCAGAGCACCAATGCTCCACACAGAGCCTGATCCTGGCCCACCGAGCTCGTCTCCAACTTCCAACATGGTCTCCTCCATGTTGTGGAGACCAAAGGGAGACTCAGGGACATATTCATGTAGTATCTGCTCTCTGCACGCTTTAGCAAACTCAGCATTCCAGTTGTCATCCATTTCAATCACTCCCCTCCCCGTGTTCATCCGGCAACAGGTCCATCTTTGGTCTCCTCCACTGTCAGAGTGAAGCCAAACAGAAACTGGAGAACACAACTTGATATTTCAGCTGGAGACCTTACAGCTCAATGGTCTCAATATTGACTTCACTGGCTTCAAAGTCTCTCAACCCACAGCCTTACCCCATGTCCTCTTCCCTGACCTGACCAAAGTTGTCCATCTTCCAACCGTATGTCTGTTGCATCCTTCCCACTGACCAATCACAATATTTCCCTGCCTGCATCCCCCATCGCCATTCCATCTACCCTTCCAACAGCTCCACGCCCCTCCCTCTATTTACTTCCCGGTTTCCCTTCCCTCACTCCAATCCTGATGAAGTCTTTCAGCCTGAAACGTTGACTTTCCTGTTCCTAGGATGTTGTCTCACTTGCTGTGCTTTTTCAGCTTCATATGGATTGGGGACATAGTTGCACGTTGAGACCTTATCAGCAACAGATTTTATTATGCTTTTCATATTCTTTTTTGTCTGTTTACTGACAATCTTATCTGAACATTCTCACTGCAGGATCTAGGAAACATTCTTTTTGTCACTAATGCTCCTGTCTGCTTCGAACTGATTTCCTTTGTTTTAACCGGACTTTCATCTCTGCTATTCACAATGGCATTGTAAACGTAACTCTTGTTATGCTGTAGCTTAATCACACCATTTCCAATATACTTCACAACTTCCTTGTTCTTATATTCCACACATCTTTTCATAAACCCAAAGATCCAATAAGTCCTTCTATAATTTCCTGTCTTCTTGTCCCTCTCTCCTTAAACGGGGAGGTTACATTTACCAGTCCTCCCTTACTCCAACGTTTACTGAAAGATCACCAGCAATGCCACAACAATCGCCTTCTGTGTCACTGCGAGCTGTTGTCCAACTGGTCTCGCTGATTGATTCAACTTCACCTTCCCCAGCACCTCCTCCTTACTGAGGTCAGTATACTCACCTCTATACCCTGACTGCCTTGAAGTCTGGCATTTTAATGGTGTCTTCCACCGTGAAGACTGATGTAATGTATCTGTTCAATTCCTCTCCCATTCCATTGCTTCCCATAAATACCCAAGCCTTATTTTCCAACAGTCCTTTGTTTGTTTTTTACTCTGTCTTCCTTGTTATATATCTAAAAAATCGTTTTTATTATTATTTTACACGATTAAGAAGCGTAATATTATATTTCACTCTCTCCTCCCATTTGCTGTTATTAGTTATCCATGCTCGAATTTGTAAACTTCGTAATCCTTTGGATTCCCAATAATCTTCACCACATTGTGTGCATTTTCTTTTGTTTTTATGCTGTCCCTGAATTTGTTATCATTCAAGGCTGACTTGTCTTCTGATGAATATTGTTCTTCTTACTTGGGGTGAATTTCTGATGTGCTGCTGAATTATCTCCTGAAACCTCTGCCATTGCTGTTTCACCATCTTCCCGTGCTCAGCTTCCCTTCCAACTAACTCTGGCCAACTGCTCCCTCATGTCTTGTAGTTACATTACTCAATTATAAGACATCACATTCAAAAGTGAGCAATAGCTGTAAACAGAAGGAGGCAAGTCTGAGGCATAGGACGGAAAGAACGATTGGACGATGTATCAATTAGATTAAAAGAGAAATCGAGAGACAGATAGAGAGAGAATTTCGACATTGAGATATAAAAATAGAGAAGTCTACATGACTGATATATGTAAATATATTTCTGCATTTGGTTTGACAATTCCTGTGTGTTGTGGTCCTTTGTACAGTGTATGTGCAACAGAATTATATGTTGAAATGTCGGTCTGATGCCAGAACTTTGATCTCCAGCAATATGACAGGCAACAGTTGTTGACAGAACCCAGCAGGCCAATGTATATGTTTCCCGGTAGAAAATTGTTTAACTGAAATAAATTGGAGCACAAGAAGCAGGAATTTATAACATATATCCTGACAAGAATTAGAGATTAGGTCTGGGAATGCAAGGAAGAGGCAGGAGGTAGAGGGTACGTTAAAAGAAGGGGAACATAATATCTCAGCTGAAGACTAAATAACATATTAACTTTTTATAAATTTTGTACATCACGTGCATCATTTTTGTTAACTATGTCTGTCTTGTTCATTCTGAATATGGTGCACACATATGAACATTCTTATGTCTCTGCACGCTTGCACACACACACACACTCACTCAACAAACAGACACACACATACAGACACTCACACACACACACGCACACACACACACACACACAGACACCGACACACACAGATCACACTCACACACAGAGACACACATACAGGCACCCACACACACTCACACACAGAGACACACGCACACGCACTCATACACACACAGGCACACACACAGACGCACACAGACACACACGTACTCACACAGACACACACACACACACTCTCACAGACACAGAGGCACTCTCTCTCTCTCTTTTCTCTCTCTCTCACCCACACACAGATGCATACACTGATCAATCGTTGTTCGGCCATTCCATTTCAAATTATCCTGTTTAATTTACATTGTCACTTGCAATTCCTTCTTCCAAATATATTCTGTTTCTTTCTCTACATTTGATGTTATTCTGTCTGTCAAGAAGACATTGGGGGACTGGGGGGATGTCACTTTACTCCTCATCAGTCTCCACAGTCTCTGTCTTCTATTCCTTTCTGTTTCATAGCCCATTAAAAATACATTTTGTGTCTGACCCTTGAATCCCGATAAACAGGTCACTTTTTTTAAGATTACTTACAGTATGGAAACAGGCCCTTCTGCCCAACAGATCCACAAAGAACTTCCGAAGTGTAACGCACCCAGACCCATTCCCCTACCCTCTATTCATCCCTGACACTATGGGCAATTTAGCATAGTCAATTCACCTAAACTTCATATCTTTGGACTGTGGGAGGAAACCGTAACACCCGCCCACGCAGACACGGGGACAATGTGCAAACGCCACACAGACAGTTGGCCAAAGCTGTTCAGTAAACAAAACATTTACTTTTTGGGTAAGGCTACAAAGAAATCTAAAAAAGAAAAGGCATACAAACTGTGCAATTAGATGTTTGCACCTTTGCAAACAAATTATTGAATTGCATTGTGTAAACGATAATTGACTGATAAAAGATATGAGAGTATAATCCTGCGAAATACGTAGCACAGTGAGAGAATAACAAGCGATTACATTTAAACTTGAGGATGATGGACTAACATTTATTATGTCCAGAAAAAAAGATGGTGATTTGTGAGAAATTGCATTTTCCCCATGATATGTAATTCCAAGTAGCACACGTACCAGTGTGGAGACCCCATGTTGATTGAGAGGGAGCTCCAGGCTCGGAATGAATTCTCACCGTCTAAATGTGCAGTTGATGCGTGTCTCTGCACTGTTCATAAATCTACCAGTAGCTTTAATGCCTTACTCCTGAAATAGTTCGCCATTCCCACCAGCTTCTAACCTCTATAGGAGTGCAATAATGTCTTCTCGGAGATAGAAGGCATTTCCTTGAGACTTGGCCCAAATCATTCACTTTTCCTTCTCACGTTCAGCAAACCAAGTTAAAGTGACACATATGTACCACGAGTAAAGTACCAGGAGGAACAACATAGAACAGTCTATCTGTTTAGGCTCTGCTTCACTCTTTGTTATGTTGGGGCATCAAATACATCTTCCTATTTCTGTACATGTGGTTCGATATGCTGAATGGCCACCTCCTGGTCATCTGGAAGGAGCTCAAGGACCTGACTTGGCGACTCCGGTGTTCCTGTTTAATATCTCGATGTGCTGACTACGCTCCTTCCCTCCTTATGTAATAGGCAGGAGTATGTAATAACCTTATGTAATAACCAAGCATCTAAATTGAGAATTTCTGCCTCACATCTAGTCTGAAGCGGATTTTGAAAATAGACCCAGAGGAAGGTCAGTGAGGATACATGAGCAGACATTCAAGCAGATATCCTGAACCGCTCAGTAATTATTGTTTCTGTTCAAAAGAAGAACTCCATAAGCATGTGAAACACCATCGTTCACAAAAGCTCTCAAGAATACTAGTGATGAGCATTAGTGGAGGGCCAGATTTATAATGTTTATTTCAGGGACCATAAGCTGATGTTAAGCATGAATTTCAGCTGTGCTTCCTGATTTACCCCGTCCCGCCCCCCCCCCCCCCCGAAAACACTGCCATTGCTGCTCCATCCTCTTCCCTGCTCGTCTCCCCTTCCTAATTCCAGGTTCTTCTTCTCAAATTACAGAGTACATTCTCTCACATTATGGTCCCTACCCATTTCACCTGAGCTCTTTAATCAAGTCTACCTACTCTGCTGTAGTATCAAGCTGCGTTTTGTGCTGCCACTTTACCTTTGGTCTCAGTGTGGCTCGGCCTCTCCATTCATGCTGTTTTACACCTCCCACTCACATCTCATTCTGGAAAGTTTCCTTCTTGGCGTAAACCTTATTGAAAACACCTCTCCCCCTTTGCACTGAATTCACACTGTGATCCAAATTTCAAAAAGTATACTCAGCCTTCATCTCACTCTGCGAAAGAGAGCTGAACTCTGACTGTGTGGTACAAGAATTCCCCTCCTTATATGGTTCAGGCCAGAGATGCGATTTCACTTTAGAGATCATCACACGATTGGAGAAAGCAATTCAGGTGTTTGACCTCTTATTGGTACTCGTAAGAGTTTCCTGTTGCCTTAGTGTTGTAACATGGAGGAAAACAAATCACAGTATGAAGCTTGGGCTGAGTGTTATTTATCTGTCATTTGAACACTGTTTCTAAATTTGCAGTGTTTATCTTTAAATGCTTGTTCGTAAAGTTAGTGTCAGATAGCGTGTAGGACGTTGAGGGATGACATTGTAGAAGTTTATAAAATCATGAGAGGTATGAATAGAGTGAATAACCAAGGGATTTTCCACGGAATGGGGGAGTTCAACCATAGAAGGAATAGGTTTAAGGTGAAAGAGGGAATATTTGAAATGGACGAAGCGTCAATGTTTTCACACAGAGGGTGATGTGTGTATATGGAATGAGTTGTCAGAGGAAGAGTGGGAGATGCAAGTACAGCTATAACATTTAAAACTCATTCGGACAAACATATGAATGGGAAAAGTTTAGAGGCATATGTACAAAATGTAATCAGATGGGACTAGTTTACTTTGGAAAAGCTAGTCAGCATGGACAAGTTGGACCAAGGGTTCTGTTTTTGCGCTATATGACTATGAATCTAGAAAGGGAGGAAAAGAGAAAAATCATATGGTGTAGTCAATTGGCAAGAAATACAAAAAACAAGCAGCACGAGCTTTTCCAAGCATATAAAAAAAGTTCAAGATGAGTGTGTGACCTTAGGTGAAATTAAGTCAGGAAAGTATACTGATGTTAATTGGAGGGTGTGACTGAATAATTGCCCATAGGGAGCAGACAGATAACTTAAGCCCGTGGTTTACATCTTTCCTCACAGGGGAAAGCACAGTAAGTATTTCAATGGTGTAAACAAAATGGTAATATGAGAGAAGTTCTTGAACCGTCTCTAACAAAAGGAAAAAGGATTTTTCTAACAGATAAGAGTAAGAGTAGACAGGTCAGCAGTAATTCATAGCTGGTTTTGAAAGAAGTGGCCACAGTCTTGGAGTCATTCCGCCCTCTCTCTCAGATGTTAGTTCTGCTGTTTGTTAATGTAAGCAGTAAGTGCGGTAGCTTGAATGGGTTGTCATCAGGTTTAGGTACACACTGTTCTGACATGGCATGTTCACCCACACTGATCCCTGATTTGGAGATCTGCTTTATGGTAATGGTAGACTGAGAGATTATATGGTTGTTGAATATAATTCTGCTGCAGCTGCTACTACAGTTGCTATGATTTGCAGCATCACATGAATGTCCAGTTTGAGCAGCAATATCTGCAATACAATTCTGCTGCCTGTCCTCAATTCGCACGGGGACCCGGTCACCCTTCTCCCCTGTACACAGTGCCCTATCCCGGTTTCTGATGTGGGAACGCTTCCTTTTTAAAAATTTCTTATCCTGTTAGGGTCTCTCCATGATGCCATGCCTCCAATTTGTACATTCCTCAAAAGCATTTAACGTTTTTATCTGAATCTTTCCCCCTCCAGTAATGCCATCTTCTGTTTAAAGCGAATCTGTTTCCCTCGGTTTCTCTCCATGACCATGATTAAGACTCTGTCGTGTCGGTGATTCCAGCCTTATGTAGTTTCAGAACAGATGAGTTTGTATACCTTGCGTTATCATTCACTTCCCGGTGTATGGCGCTCCCTGTTGGACAGGGACATGTGAGCAGCTTTGACACACATGTTTGAAAGTTGTTCAAAAACAGAAATTGCTGAAGACACTGACAAGTCTGACAGCATCTGTGGAATGAAGGCAGAGGTAATCTTTCGGGTTCGGTGACCGTTCCTCAAAGCATCCAGTAAGTCCAACAATTTTTGGTTTTCTTTCAGATTTCCTGTATCCAATGATGTTTGCTAAATTGAAAATGTGTTCTGCAACTTTTCATTTTTGAAGGAAATCAGTGAGTTAGAGAAACAATGTTAATCTTTCAAGTCCAGTGTAAATCTTCTTCAAACGTGTAAAGGATTGAAAGATGAGCGTTTTAGTATCTTGGCAGAAGTGGGAAATAGTGTTTGGAGGCTCAGTGCGAAAGACAAATGGGCTTTAAATTGTGGTGAAAGACACACAGATATATCAATGTTTAAATTAACGTGTAAATATTAGAAATTGATTTTCTCTGTAGAATGCAACATAAACAAGACACGAACTTAGGGAGCCCAGGAGGGAGAGTGTATGGAAAAGGGAAAACAGCCATCATGGGTTCAGACAGTGAATTTATGGAATTGAATATTAACTCCTACTGACTGTAACGTACCAAAGTGTAAAGTGAGGTGTTACTCGAGCTTGGGTTGTGCTTCATTTGAATATTGCAGCAGCCTGCATTTTCTTAGAATCCCTACAGTGTGGAAACAGGCCCTTCAGTCCAACAGGCTTATACTGACCCTGCAAAGAGTATTACACCTAACATCAACATCCCTGAACACAATCGGCAATTCAGCATGGCCAGTTCACCTAACCTGCACAACTTGGAACTGTGACAGGAAGCTGAAAGCTACGCACCCCTCAACTCACTGCTATCCATGTGCATGTCCAAAAGTCACATAAATGTCCCCAATGACTCTGCTTCCACCACCACCTCTGGCAATGCATTCCATGCATTCACAACTCTCTGCGTAAAGAACCTACCTACATCTGACATCTCTCTTTTACCTTCCTCCTAATATTTTCAAACTATGACTTCACGTACTAGTCAATCCTGCCCTGGGGAAAAGTCTCTGGATGTTGACTCTATCTATTCCTCTCATTATTTTGTACACCTCGATCAGATCTCCTCTCTCCTCCTTCTCTCCAGAGAGAAAGGTCCAAGCTTGTTCAAACTTTCTTCATAAAGCAAGCCTTCCAGTCCAGGCAGCATCGTGGTAAACCTTCTTTGCACCCTCTCCAAGGCCTCTGTATCTTTCCTATAGCAGGGCGTCCACAACTGGACACAATATTCAAAGTGTGGTCTCACCAGGGACAGGTCGTGCTGCAGCAAAACTTTGCGGCTCTTAAACTCGATCCCGCTATTAATGAAAGCCGAAACACCATATACTTTCTTGACACCCTATCCACTTGGTTGGCAACTTTGAAAGGATCTGTGCACTTGTGCACCCAGATCCCTCTAGTTCCACCACACTGCCAAGAATCCTGTATTTAATGCTATATTCAGGATTCGAATTTGACCTTCCAAAATGCATCACTTCGCATTTATCCAGGTTGAACTCCATCTGCCATTTCTCAGCCCAGCTCTGCATCCTGTCTATGTCGCGCTGCAGCCTACAGAAGACCCCTATACTATTGACGACACCTCCAACCGTTATGTCATCAGCAAATTTACTAACCCACCACATAACCTCCTCATCCAAGTCATGTATAAAAACTACAAAGATCAGAGGCCCAAGAACGTAGCCCTGTTGGATCCCTCTCAACACTGTCCTCCAAGCAGAATACTTTCCATCTACAACCACTGTCTTCCTTCAGCCAGCCAGCCAAGTCTGAATCCAGATAGCCTAATCTCCCTGTATCCCATCCTTCCAGACTTTATGAATGAGCCATCAATGGGGAACCCTCTCAAATACCTTGCTGAAGTCAACATGCACCACATCCACTGCTTGACCGTAGTCAACCTGTCTTGACACCTCAAAGAAATCAAGAAGATTTGTGAGGAACGACTGCCCTTTAGTCACACTATGCTTTGCCAGATAGTCATAAATCCTATCCCTCGGAACTTTTTCCAAACTTTGCTGACCACAGACATAAGACTGACTGGTCTCTAATTGCCAGGGATTTCCCTGTTACCCTTCTTGAAATAAGGAACAACTTTCGCCTCCTTCCAATCCTCCGGTACGACTCCAGTGGAGAGTGAGGAGGCAAATATCATCACGAGTGACTTTAAAACCTCCTTTCTTGCTTCCCGGAGCAGTGTAGGATAAATCTGGTGTGGCCCTGGGGACGTATCCATCTCAATGTTTTCCAAAATTGCTAGCACATCAACTTCATCAATCTTGACCTGGTCAAGACTGATCTGGCCCAGCTACTCTAAGTTTTCATTTACAACACGTTCTCTTTGCTTGGTGAAAATCGAAGCAAAAAACTCATTTAGGGCTTCCCCTATCTGCTCAGACTCCATGCAGAAGTTCCCTACGCTATCCCTGATCGGCCTTACCTTCTCCCCGATTATTCCCTTATTCCGCACGTATGAGAAAAATGCTTTTGGATTCTCTCTAATACTTCTTGCCAAGCCTTTTTTCGTGCCCCATTATGGCTCGCCTCGTTCCATTTATGAGCTCCTTTCTAGCAAGACTGTAATCCTCTAAAGATGTGCTAGATTCTTGCTTCCTCCATCTTCCGTAAGCTGCCTGCTTCTTTTTGTCGAGAAGTTTCTCTGTTCTCATCATCCAAGGTTCCTTAATCTTACCCCTTCTTACCTGTCTCAGAGGAACAAATTTGTGTATCACTCGCAACAACTGCTCCTTAAACAGTCTCCACATATCTGCTGTGCCCTTTCTGTGGAACAATTGCTCCCAGTCTGTACTTCCCAACTCCTGTCTGATAGCATCATAATTTCCTTTTCCACAATTAAACATCTTCCCTCGGAAACTGCACCTTTCACTCTCGCAGACTATGCTACATGTGAGGCAGTTGTGATCACTTTCAACAAAGAGCTCTCCCACCGTGAGTTCTGACACCTGTCCTGGCTCGTTGCTGAGCACCAAATCCAAAATAGCCTCTCCCCTCGTCGGTCTATCTACATACTGAGCAAGGAAACGGTCTTGAACACACCTGACAAAAACGGCTTCATCCACACCATCTTCACTTAGGAGGTTCCAGGCGATATTGGAAAAGTTGAAATCACCCATAAAAATAACCCTGCTACGTTTGCATTTTTCTAGAATCTGCCCGCCTATGAGATCTTCAATCTCTCTACTGCTATTAGGTGATCTGTAGAAAACCACCAAATGCCGTGACTGTTCCCTTGCTGTTCCTAAATTCCACCCATACTGACTCAGGAGACAAACCTTCCTCAACAACCTTCATTTCTGTAGCTGTGACGCACTCTCTGATTAGCAATGTTACACCCTTTCCTCATTTTCCACCCATCCTGTTCTCTTTTAGATAAAATTAGATTACTTGCAGTGTGGAAACAGGCCCTACGGCCCAACAAGTCCACACCAACCCTCCATAGAGCAACCCACCCAGAACCAGTCCCCTACATTTACCCCTTCATCTAACACTATGGGCAATTTAGCATGGCCAATTTACCAAAACTGCACATCTTTGGATTATGGAAGGAAACCGGAAAACACCCACGGGGAATATTTGCAAACTCCACACAGACAGTCCCCTCAGTTGGGAATTGAACCCGAGTCTCTGGCGCTGTGAGGCAGCAGTACTAACCATTGAGACACTGTGCCGCCCCGAAACATTTTTAAACGTTTTAAACCCTGGAACATCAAGCAACCATCCCTGCCCCTGTGAAACCTACATCTCTGTTATGGCCACGACATCGTAGCCCCAAGTACTGATCCATGCTCTAAGTTTGTCACTCTTATTTCAGACATTCCTTGCATTAAAGTAGACACACTTCAACTTATCCCTTTGTTTCATCGCGTGAGAAACCTTCCTGAAAGATTTAATATATCCTGTCACTGTCCCGTCTGCAACTAACCCCCTCTCAGACATGTGGTCTTATTCCTACCCCCCTGCCAAACTCATTTAAACCGGCCTGAACCACACGAGCATACCTCCCAAACAGGACATTTGTGCCCCTCCAGTTCAGGTGCAACCAGTCTTTCGTGTATAGGTCCCACCTTAACCAGAAGGTATACCGATGGTCTAGGTAACTGAAGCCCTCCCTCCTGCACCACCCTCGAAGTCACGTGAGAAGCTGCATTCGCTGACTATTCCTCATCTCACTAGCTCGTGCCACTGGTAGCAAACCTGAGATCACTACTCTACTCGTCCTGCTCTTCAGCTTCCAAACTAACTCTCTGGAGTCACTTTTCAGATCCTCACTCCCTTTCCTGGCTATATCGTTGGTGCCAAATGATCTGGTTTCCACAGCCTTCTGTGGTAAGGAATTCCACAATTTCACCACTCTGTGACTAAAGACGTTTCATCCTTTCTCCCTTCTAATGTGTTTTCCCTTTTCTCTACGCCTGTGTCCTCCTGCCAGTGCCAACGTCCTCCCAATTTTGTCTGTATCCAGATCATTCAATATTCCGTAAGTTTCAATTAGATCCCCCCCCCTCATCCTTCTAATCTCCATCGAGTAAAAGCCCAGAGTCCTCCAATGTTCCTCATGTGTTAAGCTTTTCATTTCTGGTGGCCCTTCTCTTGACACACACCAAGTCTAATACATCCTTCCTGAGGTATGAGGCACAAAATACTGGAAATGTGGTCTGATTAGAGCCTTAGAAAGCCTCAGAATCCCCAGAATTATATCCTACTCCTCTCAAGATGAATGACAACATTGTATCTGCCTTCTTAACTACTGACTCAACCAGCAAGTTTATCTAAGGCGAATCCTGTGCTTGGAATCCCAAGTCCCTTTGTTACTCAGATTTGTGATTTTTTTTCCCATTTAGTAAATAGTCCATTCCTATATTCTTCATAAGAAAGTGCATGACCTCACACTCTCCCACATTGTATTCCATCTGCTGCTCCTTTTCCCACTCACCTCAACTGTCGAAATCTTTCTGCAGGCTCCCTACTTCCTCAATATTAGGTGCCCCTCTACCTATCTTTGCTTCATCTGCAAACGTAGCCAGAATGCCTTCTGTCCAGCCACTCAGATCATTAACCTATAAAGTGAAATTTTGTGATCCAAACACTGACTCTTGTGGAATACTGCTAGTCACCGGCTGCCATCCTGAGAGAGACAATTTCTTTCCTCACTCTGCATCCTGTAAGAGAGCCAACCTTTTATCCATGCTAGTACCTCTCCTCTGACACCATGGGTCCTTATCTTACTCTGCAGCCTCCTGTGGGGTACCATATCAGAGGCTTTCTGGAAGTTCAGATCAGTAATTCTCTCTGGTCCAACCCGTCGTTACCTCCTCAAAGAATTCTCATTATCTTGAGAGCAATGCAGGTAATTGAAATTGGGAGCAATTAGAATGTCAGGGTCATTCCTACAAACAGAGTGGAGATGTTCATCAAAGCAGTTTCTGTTTAGCTCAGTAATGTAAAGGAGACTGCATTGTGAGCGGCAATGACAGGAGATTGGATTGAAAGCGTAAAAGTGAAATGCTGCTACACCTGGAAGGTGTGTTTAGAGCCTTGGACAGTGAAGAGGGAAGAGATGAATTGGCAAAAGTTGCAGCTTCTGCATTTACATGGGAAGGTGCCATGGGGGTGAGGGGAAATGTTCGGGTAATGGAGCGTGCCACAGAAGGAATGGTCCCTGTGAATTTCTGACAGTGGACGGGAGGGGAAGATGTGTTTGATGGTGCTGTACTGCTGGAGGTGGTGGAAGTGGCGGAGGATGATTCTGTGAATGCAGATTCTAGTGCAGCAGGAAGTGAGGACAAGGGGAGAACTATCATTGTTCTGGGAAGGAGGGGACGGAGTGAGGGCAGAAGTGAGGGAGATGGGACAGACACAGCTGAAAGCTCCGTCCATCAAATTTAGGGGATTTCTCGTTTGAGAGAAAAGGATGACATGTAGGAAGCTTCCCAAAGGAACGTGGCATCATCGAACAGAAATGACAGACAGGGAAACTGGGAGAATGGAGTCACCCTCCGCTGATTATGTGTTCAGCACCAAACGTAGGTTCCCCCTGAATGATTGAAAAGAGCCAGGCATTTCAAAAGCAGATTTATGTCATATAACTGGTCAAACACGGAGTGTGAAAATAGACACAGATGAAGGTCAGCAGATGTGTGTGTATGTGGGGGTGGGGGGGGTGGGAGGGTGAAGGTGTGGGAACATTTAAGCAAGTACTCATTAATAACTCTCAGTAATGTTTGGCTCTGGTGAAAAAGAAGATGATATGAAGATGTGAAGATGAACCACCCTTGATGCACAAAGGCCTTGAAGGATACTGATCAATCACAAACTAAAGAATTCAGATTAGTGAGCTCGAGCGTCGGCCAAATTTGTGAAGTTTACTTTTGGAAGAAGAAGCAGATGGTATAAAACAAAATACAAAGAAAAAAACATTTCAAAACTGGCAAGAAATATGAAAAGAAACTACCCGCAAGAGTTTTCTGATATCGAATAAAAAACATTCATGATGTGTGTGTGACCCTTGGAAGGAAGGCAGGAAAGTATATGTGGGATACCTGGAGGATGTGACTGGGGAACTGGTTTCAGGGAACAGGCAGAGAATTTAAAACAGTATTTTACATCGTTCCTCACAGGGGAAGGCACGAAGAGTTCCAATATTATAAACAAAATTGAAAGTTTTGTACTGTCTCTAACAAAATGAACAAAGCTTTTCTCAAACAGAAAAGACCAAAGGTAAACAGCTCATCATCAATTCATAGCTTGTTTTAATAGAAGTGGTTACAGAGTGACTGGCGGCACTGTGTGAAATATTCCATACCTCTCGGGATTACAGGAGTGTTCCAGTGAAACTGGCGAAACTGCAAAGTGGAGCCTGTCTTCAAGAAGAGAGTGAGTCTTCAAGTGTTTAGGTGCTCCCTTTGTCTGAATAGTGGAGCATATTTGAGAAGTTTAATGGCCTCATGATGCACTTTCATCCTGAGTGATATATAAAAAAAGTAAAACTCTACTCCTTCCTCTGATGCGTTACATGCTGGGGGATGAACATTTTGCTGAAGTTGAATTATTTTGAAAATTATCTGGAACATTGTACAACCGACATCATCCAGAGAATTCTAGAAAGTGCACTCATAAGAACATTTTATAACCATGTGGGGGTATTGCATAGGTGTGTGTGTGTGAGAGAGAGAGAGAGAGAGAGTGCTGCATTGCAGTGGTGAGAGTGTTGGAGCCTTTTTCTGGGGAAGGCGCTAACAGATATACAATGAGTGTGAGAGAGTAGAGAGAATACGGTCACGCTTATCCTGACAGAACGGGGAAGGTTATTGATGCTTTTCCTGTATTACTGGACTTTTCTTCGGACCGCAGATACTGCACTGAGCTGGGTGGTGTGCTCAGAACATGCTCTGGGAAGAGAATGGTCCCCCTCCGTACTAGAACAATCACCAGGACCTACGTGCCGCTGTCGACAAGCTGTGGTGTAATTTTCCCTTATCTGCCATGCTCGGATAAACTGTGCAGGGCAGCTCCAAACTGAGAAAGCTCAACCGTGTGCCCATTGGCCTTTTAATAATGGCAGCAGTACCAGGGATCAATGAATATCCATGGGCATCCGGGCGATAGTGAGCACTGCCAGCCATAATGGGTGGGAAAATCGGGCTGGCGATAAATGAGAGGGACACCATGGGGTGGAATGGGTAGTTAATCAGTTGTGTTCGATAAGATAACACCAGGAAACTAGCTCTGCCTCGTGCAGATTTTCCTTCAGTCACATTCAATGAAAATGGCACTGAGACAAATTATTGTACGATTCAGCCCAATGAGTCGAAGATTCTGCTGATCCTACTCCCAGTTACAACGCTGCAGGACAATTGCTTATCCAAAACTCTCAATCACCTTAACTTACACCAATATCCTGCTCACCCATCATTCCTAGAAACAGTGGCTTATATTGCAAGATGCTATCGAAATGTTCTCATTTCACAATTTTTAATCCTACCATCAGATCCTTCTCTGAAATTCTCTCTTAATCTCCCCCTCTCTTTTAACCAAGTTCCTCCCATTTGTTGGTATTTAAACTGATTCCCCCGCCATCTCTGTCTGGCAGTGAATTTCACACCCACAGCACTCCTGTGTCATGCCACAATGGAGATATGGAGCTGTAAATGGAGAGGTGCTGCACATCCTGTCACTTCCAGCATGAGCTACAAGTTTCCCCACGCTGGGCAGTGATCTGGCATAGTGTTACTCAGCAATTCAGCGATTGGTGCACACAGCTGCGTATGCTGGGAAGGTAACTGCTCCAGATTAAAAGATAAATTCACTGCTATTCACTGCACAGCTCCCCATGCTGCACAGATATCCAGTCCGTGTGTATAGAACAATGCCTTTGTGTGTTCTGCACAGCGCCCTGTGCTGGACAGATCATCGAGTCCAAGTTTATAGATCAGTGCACTGTTGGACACAGAAGTAGTGAACATGTGAGCTCTAAACAGTGTTCGATCCTGAACTGATTGCTGAGCAGTACACTAGCCTGGTCTACGCAGTGCTTTATGTTGAGGAGGTACCTCATCTGGGCTTGTACGGGTCCGGGCTGGATCTGAGAGGTGGGTTGGGTATCCGATATAATTCCTGACATGATTATCACTCCTCCAGCTCGGCCCATTCCGCTGGTAAATGGGAGGTGCTGTGTTTGAGATAGAATTTACTTTGTCGAAATATTCGACATTAAGCAAAACACAATTTATTCGAAGACTGTCGATAAAAGACAACAAAAGGAAGAGGAACTTGCTAAACTTAATTCTGTTGGAAAACTTAACAGAATAATAGTTTATTTAACTACTATACAGTAACTGCTCCAATATGGTATCATCGGATAAGCACACAAATGTCAAAAAAAAATGCAGGAAACAGATTGTCTGACATGCAGTTCTCCAATCCAGGAGGAAAGAACATCAAAAGACACTTCAGAGAGAAATCTCAGAGACAATGTGTAGCACCCGGGAGAGATTTACTGCCTTCCAACCCTGCTGAGGCTCCAGCAATAACTGGCGAAAGGTAAAACTAAGAATCCTGGTTCTGCAAGAGTTTGACCATCACTCCACAGGACAAGGCCGCGGCTGCAAGAACATAAGGAATGGACTGCATTTACATCGTCTATGGCTCTGTAGGTGTCTCTTAAAAATACCTAAACCCACCTAAGCCGTTTAATGTTGGACAGACAAAAGTCAAAGTTAAACATATATAAATAAAGCAAAAAGATGCAGCAGGCCTGGTGATCAGACACAGACGGCCCCGGGAGCCCAGCAATTCCTATATTGCCAAAACACAGCAGAATCATCGAGCTTGTGAAGAGAAAGAATTATGTCTCTCCTTTACCTCGATGTTTACAACTGGAGATGTGCCATTAGCCCAATAATCATCGATATCAAAATCCCACACAACCAAGTATTATTGTGATATATCAGAGTTGTCTTGAAATGGGTTAACTGCAGCTGTTTGTTCAGTGACTGTGATTAATATCAGTCTTCCTGGTCCTAACTGGGTCACTGGAGGATATCGCTCTTCCATAATTAGGGACTTCTTTCAACTTGTTATGCCATAGTATTCGGTGCAGAGTCAACCTCAACAAGATTGGGATCAGCAGCTGCAGAGAAAGAGAGAGAGAGATCAGAATCTGAGAACATTAGAATGTTCCAACAATGGATTTTAATCTGAGAACATTAGCCTGGAATGTTCCAACAATGGATCAGAATCTGAGAACATTACACTGGAATGTTCCAACAATGGACAGGAGTTTATCCTGGGTCTTTACTGGCTTTCTCAGGATTGGTCATGGTTACAGTTGCGGATACGAGCCGTACTGATGATTATTCAAGCTGGGTACTATCCCATCCTCGCTATCATTGGTGTGCCTGGTACGTCTATCTCTATCAATTCTATGAATGATGTTGAATGTTATTGCTATTCTGGTTGATTATATTTAACAAAAACATAAACTTTCAGTCACAAACGCCACTTCATTCTCATGCATTTCCAAACTGCTTACTCATAAACATCTGGGAAGGTAAAAGACTGTTCGGAACCTTGAGTCTCCTCTTTACCGTGAACTGTTTTATATCTCCATATTCTCTCTGTCATCAAACCTGCCGACGCCCCCCTTCATAATATCCCCAATCTCCAGACTTGCCTGAGTTCTGTTGCTGACTTCGCCATCATGTACCCCTTCGTTAACGACAGATTTTTGTGGCTCCAGTTCTCTTCTGACCTCTCCTCCAGTTACAAATATTTTGACCACAAACGTGTTCTTTTCTCTACAGTTATTTCATAACAGGGACTCTTAAACAGAGTAATAATTACACTGACTGTGTAATTCAGAGGCGCAAGTCATGACTCTAAAAGCATTGTCAGAAATCCTACCACAGCCGATGACTAAATTTAAGTTCCAATATCAAAAATTGGAATGAAACCTACTTTCACTCATGGCAAGCATAAACCATCAGGATTTCTTTTCTTATTTAATTGATAAGCTCTGGTAAAGAAACCTAACATTATTGCACTGTCTGAACTAAGTGTCACCTCAGATCCACAACAATATGGTTGCCTCCATATTGCCATGACAAATGGCCGCGTGGTCAAGGGTAGTTGTGATGGACAACAAATACTGCCCTTGCCAGTAGTTCTGGCATCCCGCGAAACAACAACAACACCAAATGTGGATGCTGGCGATCTGAAATAAAATTCTCCACCGTCTGAAAGAATGTTGGAGAATCTCAGCAGGTATGGCAGTCTGTCGGAAAAAAAAACACAAATAACGTTTCGAGTTCAGTGAAACTATCAAAACTGAATGCAACTGAGAAATAATATTATTATATCAGGGATGGATGGAAGGGTGAGCGGGAGGTTTGTGTCGAATGGATATGTCCAGCAAGAGAGAGAAAGTGAGAGAGAAAGAGAGAGAGAGAGAGAGAGAGAGAGAGGAAAAGCAAGCAAAAAGATTGCTGATGATGGACTGGAAGGAAAACAGAATGGGAAGTTATTCTACCATTTCCCCTTTTCACACATTCCTGAATATCATATTTATTATGGGATGTCCCTGCTTACCGTGAGTTATGTTCCCTCTATCTCTCGTCTCTGAGTGTGGTGATCAACTCCATCAGCAATACTTATATCGCTGAGATATAGAGAAACGTAATGTTCCATTGTCAACTGCTTCTTTGGAGAGAGGAGCTGTTACTGTGCGACTGTGTGAAGATGTAAGAGCTTTCTCAGCCAGGAAGAGAAACTGAGGAGCTGAAAAATGTATTGCTGGAAAAGCACAGCAGGTCAGGCAGCATGAAAAGATCAGGATAATATACGTTTCGGGCATGAGCCCTTCTTCAGGAAAGAGGAAAGTATGCCAAGCAGGCCAAGATAAAAGGTAGGGAGGAGGGACTTGGGGGAGGGGCGTTGGAAATGGAATAGGTGGAAAGAGGTTAAGGTGAGGGTGATAGGCTGGAGAAGGGGTGGGGGCGGAGAGGTCAGGAAGAAAATTGCAGGCCTGGAAGGTGGTGCTGAGTTTGAGAGTTGGGATTGAGACAAGGTGGGGGAGGGGAAATGAGGAAGCTGGAGAAATCTGAATTCATCCCTTGTGGTTGGAGGGTTCCTAGGCGGAAGATTCTTGGTAGTGTGGAGGAACAGAGGGTTCTTGGGGTCGGTGCCCACAGACTCCTCAAAGTTGCTATCCAAGTTGATTGGGTTGTTAAGAGGCGCATGGTGTTTTGGCTATCAGTTGCAGGGGGATTGAGTTTAAGAGACACGAGGTTATGCTGCAGCTCGATAGAGCCCTGCTCAGACCGCGCAGGGAATATTGTGTTCAGTTCTGGTATCCTCATTATAGGAAGGATAAGAAAGCTTTAGAGAGGGTAAAGAGGAGATTTACCATGATGCTGCCTCGACAGGGGGCAGGTCTTATGAAGAAACCATGAGGGAGCGAGGGCTTTTCTCACTGGAGGAAAAAATAGATGAGAGGTGACTTGATAGAGGTGTACAAGATGATGAGAGGCATAGAACATAGAACATTATAGCGTGGTACGGTCCTTAGGCGCTCGATGTTGTGCCGCCCTGTCACACACAGCTGAAACCCATCCCACCTACATTCTTCCATGTCCGTCCATTTGCCTGTCCAACGACGTCTTAAATGCACATAAACATGGCGAATCTATGACAGATGCAGGCAAAGCATTCCGTACCCTTACTACTCTCTGAATAAAGAAACTGCCTCAAACATCCGTCTTATACCTATCTCCCCTCACTTTCAAGTTGTGTCCCCTCGTGTTTGCCGTCCCCATACCTGGAAAAAAGAGAGAGTGATTGGCCAGAAACATTTTCCGAGGGCAGAAATGTCTATCTCTAGGTGGCATAAATTTAAGGTAATTGGAGGAAGGTTTAGGGGAGATATCAAAGGTAGATTATTTACACAGAGAGTGCTGGGTGTGTGGAATGCACTGCCAGCGGTGGTAGTAGAGTCAAATACTTGAGGGAAACTTAAGAGACTCTAGGGTAGGCAATGGAACAAAGTGAACTGAAGCATGTAGGTTAGTCTGATCTTAGAGTAGGGCAAACGGCACAACGTCGAGGGCTGAAGGTCCTACCTGCATGCATTCATGTAGAACTCTGAGCTCAAAAACTGCATGAATTCATGTAAAACTCCGTTATCTCACTTTTTAGATTAGAATCAATATAAACATCATGGCATAGACAGACAACACAGGGTGCACCACTTTCAACATATTGTCTAGCTATCACCATTATTAACAGCTAACCTGAGAATGCAATTTTTTAAAACAAAGTTTTGTGATTTACATATGAAAGAAGTGAAACTATCATGGTATTCAAACAGATTAAAGGCTTAACAGACAATCAATTTTTCAAAGTTTAATTTCAGTTAAATCACACTGTAAATTTCTGCTCTAAATTCTGTGTTAGGCTTGAGCACTTAACTATCACCTGATGAAGGAGCGACACTCCGAAATCTAGCGTGCTTCTAATTAAATCTGCTTGACTATAACCTGGTTTTGTGTGATTTTTAACTTTGTACACCCCAGTCCAACACCGGCATCTCCAAATCAGTATTGTTCTTTGTTCTGTGTTCGATGGAAGTGCTCAGGAAAACTTAAACATTAAGGGAGATTTAAGACTTGGAGCAGGTCAGCCTTGATCTTAGTGAAGGGCAAGGCAGGCTTCGGATGTGAATGTCCTTCCCCTGTTTCTGATGTTCTCCCAATCTGTTATTGGAAAGTTAGTAGGTGTTATTTTCCTGGAATGGCTTTTATGGAATGTTGCAATCAGGGAGACCAGCGGATTTTATGAGCCATTGCTGGGTGAGATTTGGGGGTTGTATTCACAGTGAATCTGGGTCTCAAACATGATCAACAAATGAAGCACAATTTACAGAGAGTGAAAGCTCTGTAAAAAGAGATGAGCAACCTCTTTCATATCCAGCCTGGGCCTTCCGATTACATTTTCCAAATCTCCCAAACCGTGTGGGACAGTCTCGATGGACGAAATGGTCTCCTCTGTTTTTGTGCACTATGTTATAACAGTAAGTGGACTCCAACTACTCCTGTCTAACAGGCTAGAGGGATTGAATGGAACACAGAAACGTGGGACTGAGGTGCAGGAGTGGGTCATTAGAGAATTTGAGCCTTCTCCACCAGGCATTAAGATTGTGGCTGATCAGACTGTGGTCTCAGCCTCATCTTCCTCTCTGTGTCCCATTATCCGTGACTCACTTCTCTGTCAAATCTTTAACTAACTCAGCTGTCAATACTTGTAATCAGAGAAGCACCACAAACTTCTAGCGAAAAGAGTTCCCAATCGAATGGCACTTTTGGAATTTTTCCTCATATCGCTGTGAGAATAAGAGAGTCATACAGAGTGTAATCAGATCATTTTGCCCAAATTGTCCTTGCCAATCAAGCAGCTTAATCCCACTTGCCACCTCCCTCTGAACCATTCCTATTTATGCACCTATCCACATACATTACAAACGTGTAATTGTACCCGCTTTCACCACTTCCTCTGACAGTACACCCACCAGCCTCTGTATCAAAAAGTTTCCCCTCAGGTCCCTTCTAAGTCTTTGCCCTGTCACCTTCACCCTATGCAGTCTAGTTCTGGACACCCCTACACTGGGTAAAAGATCTTGCCTATTCAGACTGTCCATGCCCCTCAGGAGTTTTTAAACCTCTGTCATGTCACCATTCAGCCTCTGACAGGCCAGGAGGAAAAGCCTCATCCTGTTCATCATCTCCCTGTAGCTCAAACCCTCAGGTTCCAGGAAATCCTTGTAAAACTTTTCTGAAGCCTTGCAAGCTTAATAACATCCACCCTTTAGCAGAGTCAACTGACATGTACGCAGTATTCTTAAAGTGGCCTCACCTGCGTCCTGTCCAAGCGCAGCACGTTATCTCAACTCCTATACTCAATGTTCTGACCGATTAAGGCAAGCATGCCAACCACGTTCCTCACCACTCTACCGACCTAAACTCAACTTTCAAGGAACTATGAATCTTCACCCGTACATCTCCTTGTTCAGCAACATTTCCCGGGCACTACCCTACTTTAACTTAGCAAAATGCAAAACCTCACAAATATCTAAAGTAAACTCCATCTGCCAGTCCTTGGTTCATTGATGTTCAATGACCCCGTTACATTCTGAGATAATCTTCTTCACGGTCCACTGCACTACTTTGGTGATGTTATCTGTAAATTTACTAAACATGCCACCGATAATCACATCAAAGTTGTTTATATCCGTGATGAAAAGCAGTGAGCTCAGCACTGATTCTTTCAGCACACCGCTGGCCACAGGTCTTCACTCTGGAACATAATCCACTACCTTCAATCCAATTTTGTATCCAATTGGCTAGCTTTTCCTAGATTACATATAATCTAATCTAAGTAATCTGTCGACGATGAGGTACCGTATTAAATGTCTTGCTGAAGTCTGTGTAAACAATGTACACCACAGTGTCTTCTTCAATCTTCTTTGACACCTCTGCATAATACTCAATCACATTAATTAAACATGAATTCCATCACACAAATCCATATTGACTACCCCTAATCAATCGTTGTCTTTCTAAATAGATGTAAATCCTATCGCTGAGAATCCCCTCCAACGAACTCCTCGACACTGACGTTGGCTGTTTGAGTCGATAATTCCATGTGTTTCTTTTTTTTGGATTATTGCTCCCTGTTCTAGCCCCACTCCTCCTCTGGCCACAAAAAATAATTATAACTAGGTTGGTGATATGGCCAATGATAAAGTTCTCAGAGTGTGTCAGGGTCAGTGTTCGGAACAAGTTAGGCAGATTTATTTAGGGGAGAAAGTGAGGACTGCAGATGCTGGAGATCAGAGCTGAAAATGAGTTGCTGGAAAAGCGCAGCAGGTCAGGCAGCATCCAAGGAGCGGGAGAACCGCCGTTTCTCCTGTTTTATTTGTAGTCATCAAGTCTTACAGCATGGAGAGAGGCAGAGAGGCTCTTTTGTCCAAACTCGTCCATTCTGACTCAAATATCTAACCACATTAACCTCATTTCCCAGCACTTGGCGCATTGCATTCTCGTCCTTTCCTGTCCATGTACTTGCCCAAATGCCGCTTAAATATCGTTAATATAAATGCTTCAACCACTTCCGTTGGCAGCTCATTCGTTTTGTGTACCACTCTCTGTGTGAAACAGTTCCAATCAGTTTCCTTTTTATTCTTTCCCCTCTCACCTTAAAATGATGCCCTCTCCTCCTCGATTCCCCAACTCTAGGAATAAAAAGGCTGGTTCCATTCACCCTATCCATGTAAACTTCTATAAGATCCCTCTCAGTCTTCTATTCTCGAAATAAAAAAGGCCTCACTTGTCCAACCTCTCCCTATAATTCATACTATTGAGTTCTGGCAACATTTTTGTAAATTCCATCTGCACACATTCCAAATTAAAAACATCTTCCTGATCGCAATGTGACTAAAACTGACACAGCACTACAAGTGCAGCCTCACCAACTTCCTGAATAACTTCAACATTACTTCCCAACGGCTCGCCTCCATGTCCTGACCGATGCTTACTTGTGTGGTAAAACCTTCTTCATTACCATGTCTAAATATGATCCCACTTTCATAGAACGGTGGACCTAAACTCCATGTTCCCTCTGCTCAACTACACTCCTTAAGGTCCTACCAATCACCACGAAACTCCTACCTTGATCTAACGTTGCCAAATTATTCATTGGCCCACTTCTCCAGTTTGATCAAGATCCTGCTGCAATATCTGATATACTTCCTCACTGTGCGTGATACCACCTATTTCAGTGTCATCTTCAAGTTTCCTAATCATGCCTTATACCTTCGCAAGAACATCATTGTGACAGATAACAAACAACAATGGGCCCAGCACTGACCCCTGAGGCACTTCATGTGTCACAGGCCTCCAGTCCGAGAGCATCCTTCCACTAGTACTCATTGCTTACAATCATGAAGCCAATTGTGTGTCGAATTTGCCAGCTCCCTCTGGATTCCATGCGACTCTAATCTTCCAGACCAGCCTATCAATGGTAACCTTGTCAAAGGCCTTACTGAAAACTATACAGAATATGTCTACCACCCTACCCTCATCAACATTACTGGTCATTTCATCAATGACCTCAAACAAATTTGAGAGGCATGATCTCCCACTCACAAAGCCATGCAATCTTTCAAGTCTAAAAACAACCATTAATAATAATTATTAAAATTAATAATAACAAACTAATAAATAACAATAAGATGACATTTTCCATGGATAATAAACTATCCATGGTATGTGATATTGGAACGTGTATCATGGTTGAAGGGCAGAATAGAGTTTGTACCTGTGTCATTGAACTGTATCGAAAAAAGCAAGGTTGGCAATGTGATTCAGTGGCTAGTACTGCTGCCTCATAGTGCCATGGATCCGGGTTTGGTTCCAGCTTCGGTTGACTCTCTGTGTGGAGTTTGCACATTCTCACTGTGTTTGTATGTGTTTCCTCTGGGTGCTCCATTTTCCTTCCACATCCAAAGATGGAAAGCACAGGTGAATTGGCCATGCTAAGTTACCCATAGTGTTATGTGCATTCGTCAGTGGTAAATATAGGTGTGGTCTTGTTGGGCCAAATAGTCTGTTTCCATACTGTAGGGAATCTGTCAAAAATATTATGTCTAAACAAACCTTATCTTTCCAAATGTATGTGTATCTCATCCCTCAGAGACTTCTCAAGTTACCTAGCTACCACAGATGTTAGGTTTCCTAGTCTTTGGATTCCAGATTTTTCTTTGCTACACTTCTTGAATAATGGCACAACATTTGCTAATCTCCAATGTTCTGGAACCTAAACTGTAGCTACCGATGATACAAAAATCTCAACCGGGGTCCCTGTAGTTTCTTCTGTAGCCTCTTGCAGTGTTCTTGGATGCATCTGTTTAGGAGCAAGAGATTTATCAACCTTCATACATTCTAATGCATCCAACACGTCTTCTCCTGTGATATTGACTCATCCCAAGATAAAACTACGACCTTTGTTCACCTCCCAAATCTTCATATATTTCTCCACGGTTAAGGCAGAAGAGAAATATTCATTGAGAATCTCACACATCTCCTATGGTTCTAACATGCATGTCCACTTTGGACCTTGTGGGGTCATATTCTCATTTAGTTATTCCTTTCACTTTAATATACGTAATGAACCTTTTTGGATTCACCATAATCTTCTCAGCCAAAGCTATCTTGTGCACCCTTTTCGCCCTCCTGATATCCTTCTTCAGCATATTACTGTATCCCCTGTATACCTCCAGGGATTCCCTTGATCCCAGTTGCCTGGACCTGAGCCACGCCTCCTTTTTGCTGGTCGAAGCCTCAATACCTCCTGACATCCATGCTTCCCTCTTCCTGCGAACCTTGCCCTTTACCCTCACAGGAACATATAGATCTTGAACCCTAGACGTTTCACTTTTAAAGGCCTCCCACTTGCAGGAGATCCCTTCGCCTGTAAACAAACTCCTCCAACCAATCCCTACAAGCTCCTGTCTAATTCCATCAAAATTTGCCTTGTCTCAGTTTAGAACTTGAACACCTGGACCTGTTTTGTTCTTTTTCATAACTTTTTAAAAATTAATATAACTATGGTCACTAATCCCCGAGTGCTCCCTCATTGTCACTACAGTCACCTGTCCTGCCCTCGTTCTGAGAATAGGTCAAGTCTTGACACTTCCCTAGTTGCACCCTCTACATACTGCTTGAGGAAACTTTTCTGAACATACTTAATAGATGCACCCCGTCTCAGTCCTTAATTCTATAGCATTCCCAGACTATGTTTGGAAAATTAAAATCTCCTACTAATGCCATCCCATAGGCCCTTCAAGTCTCCCCAATCGCTCTACATATTTTTGTTCCGCTAATTTCTCGTTTACTATTTGGGGGCTTATGGAAAAACACAAATAATATCACCATTCCCTTCTTATTTCTAAGCTCCCTCACAAATCCTCACTGAATGTTCCTTCAGTTATTTTATCTCTGATTACTACTGTGATACTCGCCTTAATCAAAAATGAAACTCGCCCTCCCCTCCTTCCTCCACCTCTGTCCCGCATAAAGCAACTTTACCCTGGTACATTAGGCTGCCAATCTTGTCCTTACCTTAGCCATGTTTCTGTAATAGCTTTAATATCCCAGTTCCACGTGCATATCCACGCCCTGGGTTCATCGGTCTTATCTGTCAGCCATGTCGCATTGAAACAATTGCAATTTAATCCAACAGGCATTCCTTGCTCCCTATCGTGTTCCAGCCTGACCTGTCTCTTCACTTTACTGTTTCTGATTACTGTATCTCCTTCCAGCCTCGCACTTGCCTCCTTGCTGTTGAGGATCCCACCCCTCCCCAACCCCTGCCAATCGAGTTGAAATCCGCCCTTGCAGCACTCGCAAACCTATCGGCCAGGAGATTGATCGCCTCCCAGTTCAAGTACAACCCGCCATTCCTGAACAGGTCACCTCTGCCCCAACAAAGATCCCAGTGACCCAAAAATCTCTGCCCCCTGCACCAATTCTGTCGCCACACATTCATGTGCCATATCCTTCGGTTCTTACCCTCACTAGCACAGAGCCCTGAAAGTAAACCAGATATTACCCACTGTCGTGGTCCAGTCTTCTACCCTTTTTCCGAGCTCTATATAATCACTCTGCAGGATCTCATCACTATTTCTACACATGTCATTTCTACTCATGTGCACAAAGACTTCTGGCTGCTCCCTGACCCGGTGAGAACGTTCTGCAGCCGCTCCGAGACATCCTGGGCCCTGACACGTAGGAGGCTTTACACCATCCTGGATTCCTATTTGCAGCCACAGAATCTCTTGCCTGTTCCCCACACTATCGAGCCTGAATAATTCCTTCTGAAGTTATTCTGCTCGTACAACCTTCTGACAATGGGATTTCTTCCTGAAACAGTTGGATTTGGTTGAATTGCATTGCTTCAAGGAATTGGGAAATTCTAACGAATCCTCATCAGGAATTCTCTGTGAGTGGGAAAGACGACTAGGCTTTCAATTTCACTCCAACACATTGCTGTGTTGAGAGACAGGAAACAGAAAGGGAGCAATAGACTGTTCTTTCACAGATAGGCTACATTTTTCCATCTGTAAGTTAAATCATTAACATTATCAGACCCTAAACTGGGCTGTGTGAGCTTTCCTTGAAAATTGTCCGAACTATATGACTCCATCACATTCTCGATTCCAGCATTGTTGCTGCTGTCGTACACATAATCAATTCATTAACATTAAATGACCCTACTTGTTTTGAATATGTGCTAGTATGTGCCTGCATAATGTAAAAATAAGCGTTTCGTTTCTTCATAATACCTGTGCTAAGATGAGAATGTTTTATACTTTAACAAATACAGAAATTGCTGGAAAAGCTCGGCCTGTCTGACAGCGTATATGAAGAGAAATTAGACTTCAATTTTTCGGTCCAATGACCTTTCCTTTGAACATATCGAATTCTTAAATTACTTCTCCAGTGTTATTCTCCCACACAAGAAGAAATAACCATCCGTTATTCACCAAATACACTCTTCTCAAGGTCTTATATGGTCAATAAAACATCTCTCATTCGCAGGCTGAACTGTTAATTCTTCATAACGGAATGCCTTCATCCCAAGAACGAGTTAAGGGCAACATCTTTGAAACATTTCTAAACCTTTTATTTTTCAGTTTAGGCTATCATAACTACACATAGTACATCAGATGTGATCTCAGCACTGCCCTGCACTGATGCAAAAAAACATGGCTTAGATCATACCCAACACCCCTTGCACGAAACAGAATCATTCCATTTCTCTTCCAAATCACTTGCAACATATTCAGAGTAATTTGATGTGATTCATGTACGAAGACAAGCAAATCCCCCTGTACCACTGACTTCTGCAATCTCCCTGCATTTAAATAATATTTTGCTGTTTTGTCTTTTCCACGAAACAAAAAGTTCCCATCGCCTCCATTGCACTGATTCTTTTTTTACTGAAGGTTTGCTCATAGCCGTTTTCTGACTGTATGCCATTGCAGATGCGCTGGACTCCCCCGTCTGTATCCTCATGCAGATGCTCTGCCCTCCTCCTGTCTGTATCCCATTGCAAACTCTCTGCCCTCCCCGTCTGTATCCCATTGCAGACTCTCTGCCCTCCCCCGTCTGTGTCCCATTGCAGACGCCTGCCATCTGTCTGTCTCTCATTGCAGACGCTGTGCTCTCCAATGCCTGTATTCCATTGCAGACGCTCTGCCCTCCCCTGTCTGTCTCCCATTGTAGACACTATGCCCTCCAACATCTATATCCAATTGCAGACGCTCTGCCCTCAACTGCCTGTCTCTATTGCAGACCCTATGCCCTCCAATGTCTATATCTCATTGCAGACGCTCTCCCACGGCAGATGCCCTGTCCTCCCCTTGTCTGCATCCCATTGCAGACGCATGGCCCTCCCCCGTCTGTATTCCATTGCAGATGCTCTGTCTTCCTCTGCCTGTATCCCATTGCAGACGCATGGCCCTCCCCCGTCTGTATTCCATTGCAGATGCTCTGTCTTCCTCTGCCTGTATCCCATTGCAGACGCCCTGCCCTTCCCCTCTCTGTATTTAATTGCAGGCGCTCTGCTCTCCCCTGTCTGTATCTCATTTCAGATGTTCTGCCCTCCTCTGACTGTAACCCATTGCAGACTCTCTGCCCGCACACTGTCTCTATCCCATTGCAGATGCTCTGCCCTCCTCGGCTGTGTCCCATTGCAGACGCTCTGCCCTCACCAGGTCTGTATCCCATTGTCGACGCTCTGCCCCTCCCCTGTCTGAATCTCATCGCAGACGCTCCGCCCTCCGGCTGTCTGTGTCCCATTTCAGACGCTCTGTCTCCATTTAACATCTTATTGAATGACTATCCTGGTCCATGAGCAAACTGAGCTCCATCCCCTTCATCCAATTTATTTATTTGGATTTAAATTTTTGATGACGTCACATAGATCCTTGAAGTATTCTACCAGTTACAGCTTTCCAAACACAAAATGCATAATGATCTCTACTCTGTATTTCCTGACAGCTATCCAGGGTGCCCCTGCTCCTGCATAACAGCCTGGGATGGTTATATGGCGTCCTCCTATTCTGTATAATTTACTGAAATGACTTGAGTCCTTCATTCTATTCTTTTCTAACCCCATGGATGGGCATAATGGCCTTCTCCTGCTGCGTTGTCACGATGCTGACTAGCTGAATGGAATCATTTTCTCCCTCTGTCACAGTCTTGAGGGTAAATTGACAGAACAACGTGTGAGTTAGGAGCAGCAGTTGGCCATTCGGACCCTCCAGCCTGTTGCTTAATTTAGAAACATCACGGCTGGTCTGACTGTAGCTGACCACCCCCTCTCCTGTCTTCTCCCAATAAACATTCCCTCCCCTGTACATCAAAGGTCAGTCAAGGTCAGCCTTGAAGATCCCGGGAGACTTGACTGTCCCCGGGTCTGAGAACGTCACAGATCACACAATCCAAAGGAGAAAGGAATAACGCTATCTCAAATGGAAATGGGAGACCCCTTTCATTTTAAACTGTTTTAACCTCACAGCAAGTCACCTCCTCTTTTCAGAAACAAAGCAAATAGTAACAAGCATATACCATTCAGCCCCTCAAACGTATCCCACAGTCCTATTGACTGTTCAGTCAAGTATTTATCAAACTTAGCTTCTCCTGTACCCTTGGAAAATAATCCTGACACCTTAAGGCCACAGAGCATTGGAAATTGGACTTAGGCCATTTGGCCCAAAAGATCTATTTTGCAGTTTGATCCTGTCTGGTGTGTTTCTCAACACAATTTTCCCGCCTTCTCACTGCAACTCTTGATCGTTGTTTTAATCTAACCTTTGTCTTAAAGACATGGTTGCATCGGTGTCTCTATATGCGTGTGTGATTGCGTGTGTGTTTCTGTGTATATCTGTGTAATGGCAGGAGACAGGGTGGTGGTGGATGGTTGTTTTTTGAACTGGAAGCCTGTTGGCAGCGATGATCCAGAGGCAAAATTGTTGGGTACACTTTTGTTTGTCATTTATATAAATTATTTAGATACGAGTTGTAGAAGGCATATTTCGCAAATTTGTGGATAACTTCGAGTTTGGGTGTACAGTGGATAGTGTTTGTATAATGAAGAACCACTGAAGATTACAAAGAGACCTTCAGTTATTAAATCAATGATTCATAGAGATGTACAACAGGGAAACAGACTCTTCAACTCGCTCATGCTATCCAAATATTTGAAATTAATCCGCTCCCATTTGTCAGCATTTGGCCCATGTCCCAATAATCATAAAGCCACCCAGTTGCCCTTTAAATGCTGTAATTGTTCCAGCCTCCACCAGTTTCTCTGGCAGCTTATTCCATAGAAGCACCATCCTCTGCAGCAAAAAAAAAGTTGCTCTTCATTGTCTTTCAAGTATTTCTCTTCACATCTTAAACCTATGCCTACTGGTTTTACCTTGGGGGAAGGAACCTTGACCACTCAAACTATCCATGCCCTTCATAATTGATTGGCTATGCTTTCAGTCATCCTGGGTCTAAATTCTCAAATTCAGTCGTCGTACCTCTTCCTTCTCCAGCAAGGCACGATTCCAAAAAAGTTTAATCAACTTGTTCAGATATATTATGAAACAGCTCTGTGAGATTTGGAACTACAATTTTCGGCGCAGTTACAGGGACACTACCGTCATTCAGCATTAGCTCCTAAAGCTGCAACATGATGCTCCTGTGTGTTTGTTCATCCGCCTGTTGTAACACGCCGTGACACACTTCTACAGAACATGAATCCACTCCACCTTCTCCAGAGGTAGGGCCGCTATCAGACATTCATGGACTGGAATCGAATCAAGAGCCCCGGCTCACACACGTGGGCACCATCCATTAAACAAGGCCTAAATCACGCCCAGATTTCGAGTCATATTTAAAGTGTATGGATTTATTAAATTCTGGTTAACATTACCAAATTATACAGTGGACATTTATAATTGAAAAATAAAACAAGTTATTACCCTCAACTAAAGGATTTTGAGTGCATTCGCTGTGCCATTGAGACAACCAATGAACATCTTCAATTACTTGGCTATAATTTCTGGTTTAAGTGGCTATTACCAGCAGTCTGCTATATTAGGGAAAGAAATCCTGCAAACATACTCTGCACTATGAAGGATCTCGAGTAGATATCAATACTGAACACGAGAAACGAGGAACGAGCACAATTCTGGGCCCAAAACACCGGTCACTATTTCAAATCTCTAGCATGTGGCTCCCCTCTTCCTAAAATCATTAATTGATATAAGGCAACTGCCTCCTTGCCAGCTTCTCCTTACCGACTCCTCCCTCTAACTGTGCAAGGCAAACCAAGCTCTGGGTCTTTGGGAAACTTAAGACTGGTGTCCGGAGGCCTTCTGGAGAGGGGATTGTCGTTTTAATCCAAAGGGGGAGTGTGATGGGAGCAGTAATAACATTCACTGAGCTGAGGTGTCGCAGATGGGGTTTAACATGGATGCATGTGAGATATTGCATTTTGATAAACCAAACAAGGGGAGGGCTTACACAATTAATGCTGGGCTTTGGTAGTTATGTAGAAAAGAAGGACCCAGGGGGACAGGCATAATTCATTGAAGTTTTTGGCGCAGGGTGTTTAAGGTTACTTCATTGGTCATACCTTTGAGGTTAGAAGTTGGGAAGACATGCTGAGATTGTGCAGAATATTGATAAAGCCTTTTCTGAAGTACTGTGTGCAGTTCTGTTAAAGGAAAGAGATTATTAAGCTGGAGATGGTTGAGAAGAGATTTACCAGGATGTTACCAGTAACACCTCATCTTCTGCCTCGGAACCCAACAAACACACGGCATGAACATTGGATTCACTGATTTACAAATCTCCCCTCGCCAACCCAGATCCCAGATCCAGCCCCCGGACTCACATCTGCCCTCCTGAGGAGACCTAATGTCCACCTTCCTTCCCACCACTCCGTTCCACACTCCTCACCGATCTATCAGTATCACCTCCTACCTTCGTTCACGTATTACTTATGTTTCCCCCAGTCTCACCCCATTATCCATTTTCTCTTAGCCCCCTTTCCCCTCGCCAGTCCTGAAGAAGGGTCCAGCTGAAACGTCTACTTTCTTGCTCCTCGGATGTTGCCTGACTTACTGTGCCTTTTCCACCACCATGCTTTACCTACACTGAATTATAAAACAGCTGCAGTCTCCATTATGTCTTCAGTATAATTCTCTGTTAACATAACCATATCGTTGTCTGTTATAACTGCATGTAGTCTTAGGGACATTTTCTTCTCAGATCATGGACGATAAAACTTTTCCCAATGTTTTACTGATATTGCAGTGCCTGATCAGTAGTTAAAGAACATAGTTTCAATTTATAAACAGAGAAGCATGCTTATGTTCTGATAAACCTCTGGCATTGCTCCCATATCCAAGGCAGATTGAATGCTTACACATGATTGATCTATCAGCCCAAACGTTTGTTCCTTCAGTCTCCCCACATATCCCATCCAGAATGTGTAAAGTTTAATCATTTTTTAAATTTTAGTAAAAATGTATTGAATTGAAATGGGTTAACTGGAGACATTTGTGCAGCGACTGCGATTTATGTCAGTCTCAGTGGATCCTAAATGTGTCACTGCAAGGCTTTTCTCTTCTATCAATTAGGATCTCGGTTCAATGTGTTATCCCATAGTATCAGCGGGAGCATCACCGACAGCACTAACAGGGATCAGAAGACCCAGAGAGAGGGGAGGAAAGATCAGAATCTGAGAACATTAGGCTGAAATGTTCCAACAATGGATCAGAATCTGAGAATATTATATTCCAACAATGGATTGGAGTTTACTGGCTTTCTCAACCTTGTATCTCATTTGTTTTGCGAACCTATGATGTATTGATGGTTATTCAAGCTGTTTACTGTCCTATTCTCGCTATAGTTGGTGTTCCTGGTAACTCATTCTATTTGTTCATAAAGCCAGGTTAGGCTGAATTGCGGCTCGTATTATGTAAAATTTAGAAAGCTGGACGTCAATATTTTTATCTCCAATGATATAGTCAATTCCTTACAAAGTATAACGAGCAAATTACTCATGAGAAATTGCTCACCAATATGTGAACATGAAACAGACCATTCTTAAACTCCTTAATCCTTCTAGCCCTGCACAGATCTACATTTCTATATTCTCCCTACTGACTAATCCTGTCCAATACCACCTTCATGATATCCTCATCTTCTCGTCAGCGTCAGTGCATCTTCTGAATAAACCATCAATTGTGCCTTTATTAAATCTGGACACACGTTATTAAGTCCCTTCTAACCACATGTTAGTTGCGGAATAAGTGATCTTGAGTAAGTTTAACTTGTTCACTGCACAGAGCCTGTCAGACAGGCAATACTGCATGCTGCTTAAATCATTTACACATAATCTGGTGGCACGGAATAATAATCTGTTGATATCTCATGAAGGAAATTGATGTAATTGAAGTGAAACTATCGTTATTTGTGATTTTGAAAAAGCCCAGCTGCTTGCTTCATGTCCTTCAGAAAAGTCAATGGGTTATACCTCCCCAGTCAAGTCTGTGAAAACCCACCGCAATGTGTTTTACTCTTTATGGTCCTGTGGAACAGCTGAACCAGCCACTCAGTTCAAGATCCATATAACATGCTGGCATTGTCAGGACTGCACACCTCACATGAGGGAAGAACAAAAGTAAAGTTAGCTCCCTTCCTCTGTCTGTTTTCCTTATTCCTACACTTCATTTCCATTCAGGTAAGTGACCATTCCCTATTTCAAGTGCAATCTTTCTGACTGAGTCTCTCCCCAAGAGTGATGTTCATCTCTACAGGCACCTCTGGTGCTGGCTTTACTGATGCTGACATACAGAGGTAAGGAAAATTTAAATTTGACATCGATGGCAGTACATAACGAAGGAATGGGTTTTTACATCATAATAAAGATACGGCGACCATTAAGTGAGGGAAAGGAATTATTGTGATCATCGCTGAGAGTGTTATAGAGGCTGTATTTGGGGTATTATGGACATATTTGTTATCCTTTAAAACGAATAATCTGATTGCAATAGAGAAAGTGTAAAGAATTTTCACCAGAATAATCAGTGGGCTGGTCGTAAAAGAGGAGTGAGTGAAGGTCAATCTGTAGCACTGTCAGAGAAAAAGAGGCAATTGCACTGAAACTTGATGGTGATGGACAATCACGCGTTATGTTGTACACAGACACTGAGAAGATGATAAATTCCATGGCTTGTATTTTTTTATTTTAGTCGGGGTGTATGATTCTGGGAATTTAAGTGCCTCTGAGGATAAAATCTTCAGCCACATCCTGCCTTGATACCGGGATAAATCCCTCTTAACTGAGCAGGTCAGTTAACCACTATTGTTAATGTAAATACGTGATGGTATCTGTGTGGAGAATGTTTTCTTCTTATATAGGGTAGTGAATGTCAGAAATTTTCAGGTGTAGAAACGTAGGGGAGTTAGATCACTGCAAGTATTTAAAGATGAGAAAGATGGATATTTGACCTGTCAGAGAGCAGAGGGTGGGAAGAAGTGGGCATTAAAGAGGAGTTAATGCCAACGGTAGATCAGCCATGATCGCATACAATGGCTTGAGCATCCGTATTACCTACTCCTGTTTCTTATGTTCTCATTCTGTCATTGAAAAATGGATGGTTGCAATTGACCTAGAAGCGCTCTTACTGAATGTTGAGGACAGTGAGAGAAAGGTTTCTGGTGAGCCATCTGTGGGCGAGATGTTGGTCCGATATTCAAAGTGAATCTAGGACTACAACATGACCAACAAATGAAACACCAGCTCAGCGAGGAGACACTCTGTAAAGAGGTGTGAGGACACTTCTGTATCCGGTCTGGGTTTCCCATCACATGTTTCAATCCACATCAAATCACACAGTGTTGAGGGACTGAATCACATCCTGTAACATTGCGGACCAGCTATTTGGAGCAAGTGGTCTCTATCTGCTCCTGTTCAGGTGGTTTTAAGAACTGAATAGAACCTAGGAACATCGGACTGAGGAGCAGGAGTGGGTCATTAGACACTTTGTCATTGCTCTACCAGACAGTATGATCTGAGTGTGGTCTCCGCAGCATTTTTCTGTCTGTCCACAATTTTCCTCCATGTCTGTTAAATGTTGAACAAACCCAACTTTGAATAAATGCAAGCACCCAGTCACAATGCTAGGGAACTGCACAAAGTTAAACTACACAGGCAGCACAATTCTGGAACGCACCAGGCATTTGTCTAACAGTTTTGTTCCCATCCAATTAATTCTGCTGCAGTTCATCATTTTTTATTTATTCATGGAATGTGGTGTTGTTGATAGGCCAACATTTATGGGCCATGTTTAATTACGCTGGAAGTAGGAGTGTTGAGCTGCATCTTGGGAATAAACTTCTGGGGAAGAGAATTCCCATTTGAACAGCCCCGTGAGAATTGCTCATTCCTGTTCCGACCAATGTTGGAGGGTCACTCTTTCATTTTCCAGCCCCACTTCTCCACTGGTTATAACAAATGTGAAGTGTAACCTCGGTCATTTTCTCGAAAAATGTGAGACACAGAGTCACACACATACAGACACATACACCAACGCACATGTCTGAAGACAATAAAGAATAGCGAATTGTTTTCAGAGTTTCATAGTATTTTTACTCATATCAAATGGAAAAGAGATAACGTCTCCCAATTGCTATTCTGTCTCCGACGTGATTCTACTCAAACAAGCTGCTGGTATGAAACTTCTTCCCGGAACAGATCGATTTGGCAGAATTTCCTTTCCTTCAAGCAGTGGAGCGATTCCCATGAATCCTCAATAGGAATCCTCCACATTTGTTAAAGATGACTCAGGATTTTTTTAATCTCACACTTTGCTGTCTGGAGGGACAAAGTAAGAGAACGGGAGCATCGGACTGCAGCTTACGACCATAAGATCATCGAACATCGGAACAGAAATGAGACCATTGAGCCCATCGAGTCTGATCTGCCATCCAATTACGCTGACAAGTTTCTCAACCCCATTCTCCTGCTTTCTCCCTGTAACCCTTGATCCCTTTGATACTCCAGAAGCAAACTATCTCTATCTTAAATCTACACAATGACCTGACCTCCACTGCCTTCTGTGAAAATGAATTCCATAGGGTGTCCACTCTCTGGCTGAAGACATTTCCCCTTACCTCCTTACTAAAAGGATTTCCCTGTGCTCTAAGGTTGTATCCTTGGGTCCTAGAGTCTCCTAGCAATGAAAGCCTTCTAAACATCCACATGGTGCATGCCATTCAGTATCCTGTATGTTTCAATTAGATCCACCCACATCCCTCTCAACTCCATCAAGAGCAGACCTAAAGTCTTCAAACCTTCTCATATGTTAAGCTTTTCATTGCTAGAACCATTCTCGTGTACCTGCTGTGAACCCATTCCAAGGTCAGCACATCCTTTCTGAGACATGGCGCTCAAAATAGCGTATAATACTCCACATGTGGTCTGACCAGAGCCTGATAGAGCCTTAGAAGTACATCACTGTTTTTACATTCAAATCCTTTCAAACTAAATTCCATCATTGCATTTGCATTCCTAACTACTGACTTAACTTGCAAGTGCACATTGAGAGACCTCTGGAGTTGGATTCCTAAGTCTCTTTGCACTTCAGACATCTGAATCTTCTCGGTAGTCCATGTTTTTATTCTTCCTACCAAAGTGCATGTTCCCACAATTTCCCAGTTTGTACTCCATCTGCCACTTCTTTGCCCATTATCCAAACCTATCTGCATCCTTCTTGAGCCTCCATGCCTCTTCGACGTTACCTGTCCCTATACCTATCTTTGTATCACCTTCAAACTTAACCACAATGCCTTCAGTTCCTTCCTCTTGATCGTGAATGCATAAAGTGAAACGTTGTGGTCCCGACACTGAGCCTTATGGAATACCACTTGTCACTTGCTGTCATCCTGAGAAGGACACTTTTATCGACGCTCTCTGCTTCCTGCCAGACAGCCAAACTTCTATCCATGCTAGCATATTGCCTCTAATACAATGGGCCCTTGCCTTACTCAGTAGCCATTGTCAAAGACCTTCTGGAAGTTCAGGTGGATGACAGCCATTGGCTCTCCTTGTTCTGTGCTGCTCGTTACGTCCTCAAGGTTTTCTAGCAGATTTTCCAGGCATGACCTCCCCTCGATGAAACCATGCTAACTTTGTCCTACTTTTCCATCCACATCCAACTATTCAGAAATCTCATCCTTCACAATGCATTCCAGGATCTTACCCAGAGCCAAGTTTAGATTAGACAATCTGATATTTTCCGTTTTTTGCTTTACTCCCTTTTTAAACAGGGTATCACGTTAGCGATTTTCCAGTCCACTGGGAATCTCCCTGATTCGAGAGATTCCTGACAGTTCACCACCAACGCCTCCCCTGTCTCATCGGCTATCTGCCTTAGAAATCTGGAGTGGAGTCCATCTGGTCCAGTTGATTTATCTTACCTTCAGACCATTCCGTTTTTACAGCACCTTCTTCTAGGTGATGGCCACCTTACTCAAGTATGTCCACTAAGTCTTTTCAATTTTTGGGATATTACTCATGTTTTCAACCGTGAAGGCTGACACGAAGTAATTTTTCATCTCCTCAGCCATTTCCTTGTTCCACATTACTATCTCTCCTGTGTCAATTTCTAGCAATCAGATGCCCATTTTTGCCTCTCATTTGCCCTTTCCATATCGAAAGAAGCTCTTACAGTATTTCTTTATATTTAATCTTCTAACTCCTTACTCCTGTTTCTTTTTTTTGCTCTCTATTGGTCTTTACAAATGTTGCAACATGGTAGTGAACGCCTCTATTAATTAAACCAAATACTCAGGAAAGTTCAACTCACCTAGAAATCTGTTAGAATTGAAAAACAGAGAACTCCCAAATTCAGTATTTAAAGAAAATAACGCAAATTTATTTTTAAATGTAAAAGTGAACATTATTCCACAACTATTTACAACTTTAAGCAACACTCACCACACAAACTGCCCCCAACTGTATAACAATATGCTGTTTCAATTAGACACTCATGAAGATTACATCAACTTGATTTCAAAACCACACAGCGACTGCAGTCCTCTGTGATGTTACTCTACCGTCTGCTGAATTTCCTGTGTCGTCGTATTTTTTTTTACTGTGAATATGTTTCATATGAAAAATTATCTATGATAGTGAGGATTTCCTAATTTCTTGCGGAGCAAGATGGTTGATCCCAGGCTTCTTCCGTCTCGATGGCATCTGCTCTCTTCCAAATTTTGAAAATGTTTGCATCTTTATATCCCCAGCATCAAATTGTCTCACTGGGTCAACGTTGGCAAAACAATAAATTCAATCTCGATTTGCATTCAGTGACAGAGAAAGTGAAGGAAAGAGAGTGCTGCATGCAACAGTGTGACTGGTGGAGCAAGAGCCTTGTTCGGGGGTAGGTGCTGTAACAGATATACAGAGAGTGTGAGGAAGTAGAGAGAATAGGGAGACATTTGTCTTTGCAGAGCGGGGAAGGTTATTGATGTTGTCCTGAATTGATGGGCATTTCTTCAGATCATCTCACCATCGGGGTGGGCTTTCCCATGTCTTGTCCACGTCTATCATTAATAACATCACAGAGTACATCCCTCAGCTTCTTCTGAATATGTTTGTATGGATCTTGAAAACAACAAGGAGGAACAAACATTGGTACCTTACATATCTAAACCAAAACTGTTGATCATCCGATTCTCTGAAAATAAGATATGCAAATATCGTGGGTGTGCAGTAATACTGGATGATCTAAAATTGCATCGAAACTGCGTTAACTAAATGATTACTAATGCTGAGAAAAATACATTTCATAAGTGTATATGAGGTAGGCTGAAGAGTATGTTGTGAACCAAAGTAGAGAGCAGGTTATTTCAGGCGTGGTGTTGCGTGGTCAGAAGGACTAATTACTTACCGTGCTCTGAGGAAGCTATTGGGCAATGGTGACATTAATATGCTGCATTTTACACGGCAATATAGAATGTTTGAACATTACACTCAAATATCATGGAAACCCGAAGGCTAGAGGGCCAAGTGAATTGGAAAAATACAAATGACATTTAGTGTGAGACAAACAATGGTTTTCAGTGTAAAGTCTGAAAAATATGTATATATCACTAAGTTACAAACATCAAAGAAAGGGAAGCGGACTCATTGAAGGTTTAGGTAAGAAATTAATGATTGCGTTAAATCTAATGAAGCAGCTTCAGAAGAATTCCAGATTTTATGCAAATCTAAACATTCTGAGAGATTTACTTTTCTGGAAATAAGGATGAAGAGAGTGTTAGGAAATTAAAAAGCACCTGAATACAAACAAGCAGGAAACACAAAGGCTGCTCAAATCTACGATCCATGTACCAAAGAAAACGAAAGTAAGGCCAAGGTGGAAATTTGTGAGGTATAGGAGAATTTATTGTGGGGAACAAGGAAATGGCAGAGAAACTAAACAGCTATTTTGCATCTGTCTTCATGGAGAAAGCGTCAGGAAATCTCCGTGTGAAGCAAGTAATCACCTGGGACTTGTGGAACTAAAGACATGAAACCAATTCATATCAGTAACAAGGCAGTACTTGAAAATGGCGCTAGATTGATCATTGTTAAGTCTGATGGGCCAGATATACTTCATATAAAAATGTCAGAAATAAAACAGCATATTAATTGAACTGTCAGTGATTGTGTTTTATTGTACTATAGAACCTGCAAAGACCATAAGCCCTTGTAGATAACTGAAAGGTAGTAAACATGATCCATCCATGTACACAGGGAGGAAGAGATAATGTGGAGGACTGCAGACCAATTTGACATATGTAGGGAAACATTTAGATTCCATTATATAAGAAATGATATTGGGAACTCAGAAATGAACAGCGAAATTGCACGAATCACAGTGCATTTCTGACACAGAAATCATGCCTGACAAACTTCGGAATTCGGAGTTATTTCTTGCAGCATAGACCACGGACAACCAGTGGAAGTAGTTTATTTGGATTTTCAGAAGTCTGGGCGGGAAGAATTTCTGGCTCTAACAGCTGCTGCTTTTTTAAGGCATTTTAGGTGTTGAAGGTGATTTCCTCGAATTCCAGGAGCAGCAATTTCTGCTTTGTATGCTGTTGCATTATTTTGGAACTTTAGGGAAAAAAATCAAAACAACAGTGGTTTTAAGAGGGAAAGGAACAGACTAAGGAAGCACATGGTGAGGGGAGAAACTGACAGGACAATGTACCTGCGCAGTTACTGCCAAAATAGTTTGAATTCATGTATCGCTCGATATTGGAGTGTGTCTAGTAAAATTAACAAACAGTGAAATTTGCAACTGGTTTGGAGGAACTGTTTGGGTAATGTCCCCCAGCCAGATAAGTGAATTGTTTTAACTGTGTCCTCCAGAAAATCTGCAGAAATTAGTCGAGTGGGTTCTTCCTTAATTATATATTTTCTGAGATATATCTCTTCATTAATCTTAAAATATAAACCATAAATATTAATTTAACCTGGGCCAGTGTTTTGTAGAGGAATAAGACAGTTTTGTGTTTCTGGGTCTGTAGATTGTGAAAGAGCACAAATCGCCTTAGTAGAATCATATGTGCTTCTTGTCAGATGTGGGAGTTTGAGGATTTAAGTGTTACTGCGGATTATATCTGCAATAAATGCTTCTAGTTGCGACTCCTATCAGATCGAATGGATCGGTTGGAGAGACAGTTAGTGACAATGAAGAATTTATAGCAGCAACAGTATGTGATGGATGGCAGTTATAGGAAGGAGAGAATGTCTCAGATGCAGTCACAGAGATGGATTAACTCCAAAAAACGTAAGAGAGGTAAGCAGCAAGTGCAGCAATCTTCTGGGGCTGCTGCACATTTCAAATAAATATGCTGTTTTGGAAAATGTCGGGGTGAGGGATTGGATTCACAGGGGAATGTAGCACGACAGGCAAGTTTCTGGTATTGGGACTGTGTCTAATGCAACAGGGAGTACGTCAGATTCCACGAGGTCAATTGCGGTCGGGGTCTCCCTAGTCTGAGGTGCAGACAGATGTTTCTGTGAACAGCAGAGAAAAAGCAGAATGGTTTGTTCCTTCCCTGGTGCCAGGATCAAGGATGTCTCAGAAAGGGTGCAGAATATTCTCACGGGGGAGAGGGGCCATTCAGAGGTCTATGTCCACATTGGAACCAACGACATAGGAAGGAAAAAGTTTGAGATTCTGGAAGGAGATTGCAGGGTGTGAGGCAGAAATTTAAACAGGAGGTTCTCGAGAGTAGTAATATCTGTATTACTCCTGGCGCTACGAGCAAGTGAGAGCAGGCATAGGAGTATAGAGCAGATGAATGCATGGCTGTGGAGCTGGTGTATGAGGGAAGTATTCACATTTTTGGATCATTGGAATCTATTTTGGGGTAGAAGGGACCTATGCCAGAAGAACGGATTGCACCTAAATTGGAAGGGGACGAATATACTGGCAGTGAGATTTGCTAGAGCTGCTCGGGAAGGTTTAATCTAGTAAAGGGGGAGGGGGCCAGGGAGATAGTGAGGAAATAGATCAATCTGAGATTGGTACAACTGAGAACAGAAAAGAGTCGAACAGTCAGGGCAGGCAGGGACAAGGTAGGACTAATAAAGTAAACTGCATTATTTCAATGCAAGGACCTAACAGGGAAAGCAGATGAACTCAGGGCATGGTTAGGAACATGGGACTGGGATATCATAGCAATCTCAGAAACATGGCTCAGGGATGGGCAGGACTGGCAGCTAAATGTTCCAGGATACAAATGCTATAGGAAAGATAGAAAGGGAGGCAGGAATGGAGGGGGAGTGGCATTTTTGATCAGGGATAGCATTACAGTTGTACTGAGGGAGGCTATTCCTGGAAATACATCCAGGGAAGTTATTTGGGTCGAACTGAGAAATAAGAACGGGATGATCACCTTATTGGGATTGTATTATAGACCTCCTAATAGTCAGAGGGAAATTAAAAAACAAACTTGTAAGTTGATCTCCGTTATCTATCAGAAAGTAGGATGATTAGGGTAGGAGAGTTTACCTTTCCAAACATAGACTGGGCCTGCCATAGCGTTAAGGGTCTAGATGGAGAGCAATTTGTTAAGTGTGTACAGGAAATTTTTCTGATTCATTATGTGGATGAACGTACTACAGAAGGTGCAAAACTTGACCCGCCCGAGGGAAATAAGGCAGGGCAGGTGACTGAGGTGTCAGTGGAGGTGCACTTTGGGGCCAGCTACCATAATTCTGTTAGATTTAAAATAATTATGGAAAAGGATAGGCCAGATCTAAAAGTTGAAGTTCTAAATTGGAGAAAGGCCAATTTTGACGGTATTAGGCAAGAAATTTCAAAACCTGATTGGGGGCAGATATTCACAGGTAAACGGACGGCTGGAAAATGGAGAGTCGTCAGAAATGAGATAACAAGAATCCTGAGAAAGTATATTCCAGTTAGGATGAAAGGAAAGGCTGGTAGGTATAGGGAATGCTGGATAACTAAAGGGTTTGGTTAAGAAAAAGAAGGAAGCATATGTCAGGTATAGACAGGATAGATCGAGCCAATCCTTAGAAGAGTATAAAGGCAGTAGGAGTATACTTAAGAGGGAAATCAAGAGGGCAAAAAGGGGACATGAGATAGCTTTAACAAGTAGAATTAAGGAGAATCCAAAGGGTTTTTACAAATACATTAATGACAAAATCATAACTAGGGAGAGAATATGGCCCCTCAAAGATCAACAAGGCGGCCTTTGTGTGGAGCCGCAGAAAATGGGGAGATACTAAACGAGTATTTCGCATCAGTATTTAATTTGGAAACGAATATGGACGATATAGAATATCATGATTTAGATGGTTACACGTTGAAAAATGTCCATATTACAGAGGAGGAAGTGCTGGATGTCTTGAAACGGGTAAAGGTGGATAAATCCCAAGGACCTGAACAGGTGCACCCTAGAACTCTGTGGTTAGCTAGAGAAGTGATTGCTGGGCTTCTTGCTGAGACATTTGTACCGTTGATAATCACAGGACAGGTGCTAGAAGACTGGAGTTTGGCAAACGTGGTGCCACTGTTTAAGAAGGGTGGTACGGACAAGCCAGGTAACTATAGGCCAGTGAATCTGACGTCGGTGGTTGGCAAGTTGTTGGAGGGAATCGTGAAGGACAGAATGTAGATGTATTTGGAAAGACAAAGACTGATTAGGCATAGTCAATATGGCTTTGTGCGTGGGAAATCATATCTTACAATCTTGATTGAGTTTTTTAAAGAAGTAACGAAGAGGATTGATGAGGGAAGAGCAGTAGATTTGATCGATGCGGACTTCAGTAACGCGTTCGACAAGATTCTCCATGGGAGACTGGTGAGCAAGTTTAGGTCTCACGGAATACAGGGACAACTAGCCAATTGGATACAGAACTGGCGCAAAGTTTGAATACAGAGGGTGGAGGTGGAGGGTTGTTTTTCAGACTGGAGTCCTGTGACAAGTGGAGTGCCACAAGGATCAGTGTTGGATCCCTTTTTCGTCATTAACATAAATGATTTGGATGCGAGCGTAAGAGGTACAGTTAGTAAGTTTGCAGATGATACCAAAATTGGAGGTGTAGTGGACAGCGAAGAGGGTTACCTCAGATTACAACAGGATCTAGACCAGATGGGCCAATGGGCTGAGAAGTGGCAGATGGATTTTATTCAGATAAATGCGAGATGCTGCATTTTGGGATAACAAATTTTAGCAGGACTTTTACCATTTAATTATAAGATTAATGGGAATGTTGCTGAACAAAGAGACCTTGGAGTGCAGGTTCATAGCTCCTTGAAAGTGGAGTCGCAGGTAGATAGGATAGTGAAGAAGGCGTTTGGTATGCTTTCCTTTATTGATCAGAATATTGTGCATTGGAGTTGTGAGGTCATGTTACGGCTGTACGGGGCACTGGTTAGGCCACTGTTGGAATATTGCGTGCAATTCTGGTCTCCTTCCATTTGGAAATATGTCGTGAAACTTGAAAGGGTTCAGGAAAGATTTATAAGAATGTTGCTAGGCTGGGAGGATTTGAGCTATAGGAAGAGGCTGTCTAGGCTGTGACTGGTTTCCCTTGAGCGTCGGAGGCTGAGGGGTGACCTTATAGATATGAATAAAATTATGAGGGGCATGGACAGGGTAAATAGACAAAATGTTTTTCCCTGGGTTCGGGGAGTCCAGAACTAAAGGGTTTAGGTTGAGAGGATAAAGATGTTGTGCGGCACGATGGCACAGTGGTTAGCACTGCTGCCTCACAATTCCCGCCACGGTCGACTCTCTGTGTAGAGTTTGCACATTTTCCCCCGTGTCGTCGTGGGTTTCCTCCCACAATCCAAAAATGTGCAGGTTAGGTAAATTGGCTATGCTAATTTGCCCACAGAGTTTGGTGAAGGGGAATGGGTCTGGGTGGGTTGCGCTTCAGCGGATCGGTGTGGATTTGTTTCCACACTGTGAGCAATCTGATCTGAATGTAAAAGATACCTAAGGGGGCAACATTTTCACACAGACAGTGGTACGAGTATGAAATGAGCTGCCAGAGAATGTGGTGGAGGCTGGTATAATTGCTGCATTTAAAAGGCATTTGGATGGTTATATGAATAGGAAGGGTTTGGGGGATATAGGCCTGGTGCGGGCAGGTGGGACTAGACTGCTAGATATGGACAGATTGGACTAAAAGGTAATTTTCCATACTGTATATCTCTATGACTCTATAACTCACACAGTGAGTTCGTAAATGCAATTAGTTTGTATGGTAATTGGAGGAATACGTGTAATTGGAAAGTTAAAGTTAGGTTGGATATTGTTTAAGCGAATCAGAATATTCACAAAGACATCATAAAGCCATTCCATAGAGTGTTGGTGAGAGTGTACCTGAGGTATTGAGTGCAGTGTTGGTGACCTAATCTAGAAAGAGTACACTGATCATAGAGGACGTCCAATGGACATTCTCCAGATTAATTCCTCTGATGACAAAATTTTCTGATGGGGAGATTTTTCTTGCGAACTCTCCAGTTTCAAAGCATAAAAGGTGATCGCAGTGAAATTTCAACAATCTATGATACATGTGATGAGGTGGAAATGAATAGATGTTTCTCTAGCTATCTACTCGATATTTAAGGCAAATAATGACAGGATAAGGGATATTACATTTAAGACGTAATAAGGAGGAAATTCTTCCCTCGGAGGGGACTGACTAACAGAGGTGCATGGAAGCCTGCTGGCAGGGCAAGATTAAGGAGAATCCCCAGATATTCTTCACGTATATCAAGTGGAACAGAACAACCAGAGAACATGTAGGGCCTATTAGTGACTTATCAAGTTGCATCCAAACTCAACTTCATGGTAGAATGTTGTTTTTGTGACGGGAGCCCAATTTCCCCTGGTGTACCGCAGAGATCAGTGCTGTTTCCCTTATTATTTGTGATATTCATAATTGATATGAATGTGAATTGGGGAGAGGGAATGTGATAAGTAAGATTGTGTTTGACACAAAGATTGGCCGGGTGGTTGGCAGTGAAGAGGAAGGTCTTATGTTACAGGAAGATACATATGGAATGGTCAGATGGTCAGATCAATGGCAGATGGAATGTAACCCTGATAAATATGAGGTGATACACTTTGGAAGAAGGAACCAGACAAAGGAATACTCAAAGAATAGCACCACACAAGCAAGCTCAGAGGGTGCTTCTCCGCACATTTCTGAATGTGACTGGATATGATAATTGATGTGTTCAGCATGGCTGTAGATAAAGCCTTTATTCATTGACCCAAGATTATACGAATTTTATATGGTTAGGCCAAATGAAATATTCTGTGCAGTTCTGGGAGTCACATTACAGGAAAGATGTGATTGCACTGGATGAGGAGCAGAGGAGATTCACCAGGATGTTCCCTGGGATGGAGCTTGTGAGCTGTGGAAAGAGCCTGGATAAGCTTGAGTTATTTATTTTGGAGCCAGGAATTGAGTGGGTAAGTAATTCAGGTTTAATATTACAAGGGACATGGACAGGGTGAATAGACAACAGCTGTTCTTTTTAGTCAAAGTTTCAGCTTCCTTACATTCTGAAAACAGGAAATGGAGAATGGAGAACAGAGAAACATGACACAACATACTTTACTTCTGTCTTCACAGTAAATTACATAAATAAAGCCTTCCCATCAATAGGAGAAAACCTGAGTCTGATGAGAAAATGATATTGAATGAAATTAGTAAATCAACTAATTTGGTGAAATTACTGGAACTGAAAATAATGGGCATAGAAAAAAATAACACACATTGATGAAATGGGAAACATATTTCAGAAACTGACTGGTAGATTAATTACAGAAAAAAAAACAATCGAGGCACTAAACTTGGATTTTCAGCAAGACATTTAATAGAGTTCCAATCCTCGTGTGCAAAGTAAAAGCACATGAGTTGGGGGAAATGTATTAACATGGTTTTAAAATGGGAGTGTTGACAGGAAAAAATGAGTAGGAACAAATGGATGTTTTTCAGTTTGGAAGGCTCATGAGGCATCTCAATGATTGGTGCTGAGTCGCCAATATTCACAATACATCTCAAACATCTCGTTGAGGGAATCAAATGCAAAGTTTCCAAGTCTGCTGACGGAACTAGGATGTTGGAAAGTGAGGAGGATGTGAAAAAACTTCAAGGTGATTGAAACAAATGGAGTGAATGAGTAAACATGTGACAGATGAAGAGCAGTGTGGTGTTGTCTTCTTTGTTGGGAAACACTAAAATGCCAGCCAACTATTTGAAAAGGGAGTGGTTGAGAAATGTCTATCTATAAAGGGAACTGCAGTTTTATTTTGTTATTTTTTGGACAGACCTCTGAGTTCCTTGCAGGGCAGAGAGTTCTGAAGACAGAAGCAAACACTGGGAATACATTGGCACACAGACCAGTTTACGCAGACCCACCGAGTGGGGAGGTGTAACATTGAAAAGGATCTGGGATCTCCCTGTACACCAGTCACTGAAAGCAATATTGCAGGAGCAGAAAGCAGTCAGGAAGATAAATGGGGTGTTGACCCTTATTTCAGGAGGACTTGAGTCCAGGAGTAAGGGTGTCTCAGTACAGCTGTTCAGGCTTTTGGTGAGACTTTTACTCGAACATTGTGCAGTATTGTGTGCAGTTTTGGTCTCCGTACCTAATAAAGTACAAACCTTAAATTGAGGGAGTGCAGCGAAGGATGACCAGACTGATCTCTGGGTTGACAGACTTTTTGTGGGAGCAGAGCTTGGGGCGACTGAGCCAGTATTCCATGGAGTTTAGGAAAATGAGTGGAGATCTCAGAGGAATATATAAAACTCTGACAGGGTTAGATAGATTAGACACAATGATGATAATACCCCTGGCTGGGACGTCTAAAAGAAGGGGCCACAGTATTAGGTGCAGACAGGTCATATTGCATTTTTATAAGAATAATTGTCTGCACTCAGAGACTGGTGAACTTCGGAATTTTCTCTCACATTAGGCTGTGGAAGACAAGGCACTAAAGACCAATAAGGATGTCCAGACACCGAAAGGATGGGAGACAGAGTAGGAGTACGGTGTAGAAATAAAGGGTCAGCCATCATCATATTCAATTTGATAGCAAACTCGACAGACCAAAGGGACTACCGCAGTTCCTATTTTATAGCTTCACAAGGTTAATCACATTATGGAATGTGTACAGTGTGTGGGGAAAGTGCATTGAGGAGATGTTCAGACATTAACTAAAATGGGGCAGGCTCAATGTGCTGTATGGCCTATTCCATTCCCGATGTTTCTGTGCTGTCTGTGGGAACGCTCTGTAAATGTTGTCACAAGTTCGCATATGTTAGGAAGGAGGTCTCTGCAGGGTCAACAGGACTGTGCTTCCCGTTCCCTTATCCATATTGAGGCTGGGGCTGGGTGTTCTGTCCGGTTTTATACTTTAAGACCTCGGAGAGGTTTGATACAATAGAGTGTCTTGCTTGGCCTTTTCAGAGACCATTGTAGATTTGATCACATCTCTCTGTGTCCGGTGTCACGTTTAGGCAGACCAGGAAACAAAGGAGATTCACTTCCTGAAAGTACATTGGAAAAGCAAATTGTTGTTTACAAACTACATTGACTTCAAGGTCACTGTTACTGACACCAGATTTGAGATCTCGATATTTTATTAATTGTTTTTAACTTCCACCAGCTGCCAGAGCATTAGTCTGGTCTGGATTATTAATCCAGTGACATTTCCACGGCAGCATCATCTCCACATGGGAACCTATTGGAAACCACACTGCACAAGTTATGTCTGTGCCGCTTGACAGCTCTGTCAAAAAGAACTCCCAATTTGTCTATCGTGATGAGACTGAGGGGTTGTAATTGGTCAGATTATAATTATTCCCCTCTTATAAAATGGACATAGCTGAGTTATTTTCCACATTGCCAGGGTGGTGTCAGAGTTAGAGTTAGAAGAAAACAGCTTCCCCAGGGACACGGCTTGTTGTGCAGCACAAGTCTTCAGTCCTAATGCAGGAATGGGGTCAGAGCCCATTGCCTTTGTCGTATCTGCTGTGTTCAGCTGTTTCTTCATGTCACGTGCAGCGAATCAAATTAGTTGAAGACTGGCATTTGTGATTCTGTGGGCATCATGATGACAGTGAGTTGAATCATCCACTCAACACCGCTGGCTAGGATAGTACAGATACTATTTCCTTGTTTTTTTACACTGATGTGCAGAGCTGATGCATTGATAGAATGGGAATAATTGTGGAGCCCACTCCACCAGTTAGTTGCTTCATCATCTATCACGATTTTTGGCCGGATGTGGCAGGCTGCAGAGGTTTCATCTGGGTGTATTGATCTTGTGACAATTTCTCTCTCTCGATCATAAGATTTGGTTTAATTTGGGTTTGATAGGATTCATTGTCGCATGTATCTAAGTAGAGTGACACTGTTTGTTTATACACAGTTCTGGCAGATCATAGTGAGAGTTGGAGCTGCCTTTTTTTAGGGACATGGAGTGGCGGAAATGTAAACGTCTACTTCAGCTGTCTGTTTTGAAGAGCCACAAAATAGACAGAAATTAAATTAATTGCTTCAGCATTAGTGAAAGAAGTACCTTTGAGAAGGAAATAATTCCAAGGCAAAAGAAAGGATAATCTGATTCGCAAGATTCTGAAACATGTCAACCTCGTGATAAAGAAAGTTCATGTATTGAAAAAAATGATGATTTGTAACAGAACACAGATGAAATAATGAAATTATAGCATAAAAACTTTGAAGAATCACGAGAAAAGGTAACATATTCTGATTTCAGTCAGGATTCTTTTCATCCACAAAACCAGCTACTCAGGTTATCTTTCAGAAGGGAGCTGCGCCTTTGAAACTATTTAAAATAGTAATAAGTTCGAGTTAAATATTTGGTAAATAATCATGGACCCAGATTTCAATTATAAAACCTTAAAGGGATGCCTGGCATGTCTTGTCTAATTCGCTAGGAAAAATATTAACAGTAGAAATAATAATAATATTACGATTTTCGTATCAGAATCAACTTTTTAATGTAAAACGTGATAACGGAATTTGTTGGCCTATATACATACGGTGTCAGGAAACCACTCTGCACACATTGGACAAAAACTGACCTGTACAAAGTTATTGAACTGTAGCGTTTCCAGTCAATATATGGAAAGATAAATTCTTTCATAACAACTAATCTGTTACTTTCGCTCCTATCCAGTATCATCTTTGTAATCCTTTCCTCTACATCTCTGGAACTTTTCAGAGGGCAATAGAGACCTGTCAACAGGGTGACCTCTCCGTTTTTGTTTCTAACCTCTTCCCATGCTACCTCAGTACACGAGTCCTTATCAAGCATCCTTTCTACCAACGTAATGGTGTCTTTGATTTTCAATGCCACCCCACCCTCCCCCACCCCAAACCCCACCCTGCCCCACTTTTAGTACCTTCCTTGTTCTGAATGAAGCATCTAAACCCTGGAGCCTCCAACGATCAGTCCTGTCCCCGCTCTATCCATTTCTCCAAAATGGCCACAACATCAAGCTATACAACTGAACAATTTGGAAACAGGGTGTGATTGGAGGGATGTTAAACGCGGGTGAGTAGGATAGATCAGAAGGGAGATAGACAGGAACAAACAGAAAATGGAAGTTTTATTTAGAAATTCTCACGGACTGCAAGGCCTTTATCTATTGCTATACGGTTTAAGCACTGCGCGGATACTGGCTGTGGTCCCAGATCATTTATCGCCAACAATATCACAGAGCTGAGTTGCTGACAGTTAAACAGAGTCCAAAAGGCCAAGTGTTTTTTTTTCTACAGTGAGAAGGTGATTTAATTTAAATAGACTGGGTGAACAACAGCAGGAACTGAGAACCCCCCTCAGTACTGAGATAATGCGCCAGACAATTTCAATGAGGTGGATCACTGACATAGGGGAAATCAGCATCTCAGCTGTGGGCCAAATAATGATTGATATAGACTGCAGAGCACTTCCGTGATTTTGTAATACACATTTCAACTTATATAGCTCAATATCATGAGTGTATCTTTTTTTTGTACTTCCCATAGTTTAGTACGGACAGAAAATAATTTTGTCCTCGTATTTTGTGTTCAATAAACAAATTGTACTCCTCATTCCTCACTTTAGATGTATCCTTGAATCTTTTCTTCATATGAGCTATAAAGAGTAATATTCCAACACTGATGATTGAGGAATATTATTGCCCCTCCCTCCTGTCTGAACTGCCATGTCCCCCAATTCTCTCTGTTTTCTGTCTTCTCCACAATGCCATAGCCACACTCTAATTGAAGTCCAGTAAATGACATTTCATCACAGTTCACTAACATCGATCACATCAATAGCACAGGCCTCATCTGACTCTCTCTGAACCTGGAATAACAATCTGAATTGCATTTGTCACGTTCAATTCTCTGTTAACATAACCATGCCATTTGTCTGTTACAACCCCACGTTTCTCAGACACACATTCCCTTCAGATCATAAACTATAAAAATTGTCTCAATGTTTAATTGAAATTATGATGTTTGATCAATAGCTCCAGGATGTATAATCAGAGATGCATGTTTACGTTCTGATGAACTTATAGCATTACTCCTGCATCCAAGACAGATTGAATGATTACACTCATTTGATCTACCAGCCTCAAGATTTGTTCCATCAGTCACCCTCACATAGCCCATCCAGAAAATGACAATTTGAATCATTGTTTTGAATTTGAACAAAACAATATTGAATTGAAAGGCGTTGGCTGGAGCTATTTGTTCAGTGACTGTGATTGATGTCAGTCTCCGTGGATCCGAGATGTGTCACTGGAGGGTTTGCCTCTTCTATTAATTAAGGACTCGGTTCAATGTGTTATCCCAGTATGGGCGGGAGCATCATCGACTGGACTAACAGGGATCAGTAGCTCGAGAGACGGAGGAGGAGAGATCAGAATCTGAGAACATTAGACTGGGACGTTCAAAAAATGGATCAAAATGTGAGAATCTTCGACTGGAATATTGCAACAGACAGGAGTTTATACTTGGGTCTTTCCTACCTTTCTCAGCCTTGGATATCATTAGCATCACGGATCGAAGATATCCTTTGGATTATTCAAGGAGGTTACTATCCGATCCTCGCTATAGTTGGTGTTCCTGGTAAGTCATTCCATCTGACCATTAAACTGAGTTGAACTGAATTGCTGTTCATATTCAAATTTTAAAATTTGGAAGTCATCATTTTCAGACCCAGTCAAAAAATTATTCCTTACTGATTAAAACTAGCAAATTACTATCCACAACTTACTCAACAATACGCGAGGAGAAACCAGACTGTTCTGAAACTCCATTATCTTTTTTCTCCATTCATATTCACATTTCTACATATTCTCCCCACTCACCAATCCTACCCAGGACCACTATCAGGATATTTCAGTCACATTCTCAGCCTCAATGCAACTGCTGAATAATCCATCATTTGTGCCTTTAGTAAATCCAGATTTAACCGTTTCGAGTCCCTTCTAACTATGCTTACGTCACAACATATTTGCACTTGAGATGGGTAATTTGTCCTCTCCACAGAATCTGTCAGATGGACAGACAGTGCATGGTGGTCAAGTCATTGACTCATCATCAAGCGGCACACAATAATAATCTTTTTGTGTCTCATGAAGGAAGTTGATGGAATGCAAATGAAATCATCACCACTTGTTTTAAACAGAAGCCTATCTGTTTGCCTCATGTCCTGTAGAGAAGGCAATGGGTTATTCTTCCATGTTCATGTCTCTGTGTGACAGCAAACCCACATCAATGTGGTTTACCCTTTATTATCCTGTGCAACAGCTGAATCAGCCACTCAGTTCAAGATCAGCATAATATGCTGGCCTGACCAGGACTGCACACATCCCATGAGAGCAGAACAACAGGAAAGGTAGCTCCCTTCCTCTGCCTGATTTCCCTGTTCCTGCAAGTAATTTCCATTCAGGTAGGTGACCATTCCCTGGTTCAAGTGAATTCTTTCTGATTGAGTCTCCCTCTGAACGTGATATACATCTCCATCGGCACCTCTGGTGATGACTGACGCAAAGATGTAAGAAACTTCAAAATGCCATGTCATTCGCAGTGTAGTGAGAAGGAATGGCTTTTTTATACCACAGGAAAGAAGCTGAGACAGCTAAGTGAGGGAACAGAATTAGTGTGATCAACCCTAGAGTGTTGTTGAGATAGTATTTATGGTATTGTGCACAGATTTTCTCTCCTTTATAAGGAATAATCCTCTTGGCAGAAAGAGTGTAATGGAGATTCACTAGACTCATTGTTGGGATGATTGTACCATCGGGAGTGTCTGAGGGTTAATCTGTAGCACTTTGAAGGAATAAGAGGTGATTGCATTGAACCTTAAGTGGATGGACAGTCACTCATTATATTCCAAACAGAACTAATACGGTGATAAGTTCCATGTTTTCTTTACTTAGTTTACATGATTCTCGATGGCTTAAAAGACTCTGAGAACGTCCCTCTCACTCCACTCGACTCCCCATTTCGATTGAGAGAGAGAGGGCCAGTCTTGAACTAAACTTTTCCAACATTAATACAGTGTATTTGGTGTGTGATCATACATAGAACTTCACGTTATCCACCATCCCGACAGGAGCCACAATACCTCCACTCTAAAACAGTTAACTATCCCCACCAGCTTCTGACACCCACGGAGAACATGGGTCTGTCTTCCTGGAGATGTAAGATGCCTCCTTGAGGCTTGGCACAAAACATTTGGCTTCCTTCCTCACTGCCGGCAAAACATGTTACAGTATAATGTGTCCCACAGGCAATGGAGCCACGAGGAACATCGTGTGCCATCTGTGAGTGCAGTATCTGCTCCATTTGTTTTCCAGGATGGAGCATCAGTGACACCCTCCTATTCCTGTGTAAGTGTCTCGAGGGGTGAATGGTCTCCTCCTGGTTCTATAGAACAGGTTTAGGGGTCTTACTGGACTCTGCCTGTTCCTGTTTAACAGCTCAATGTACTGACTAGATGCCTCCTCTTCCTGTGGAACAGGCAGGAGGATTAAATGGGCTGTCCCTCTTCTTGTTCAGTCATTTCGATGGGCTGAATGGTTTCCACATATCCATGTAACCAGCTTGAGATGCTGAATGAGCTCCTCTTTTAACTGTGGAAATGTGCAGTGTCTGGCCGTGCTGTTACATGAATGTTACCGACACTTTAACAGCACAAACCTGAATGTTGTTTGGGTCTTGCTGAATATAGACACAGACCGGTTCAGGAGCTGAGGGGGGACAAATTGTTCTGAATATTGTGTGATCTTCAGTGATCACCCTGCTTCTGATCTTGAGATAGATGGGGAGCACCGGGAATGGGGGCATACAGGCGTTGAAGATGTTTGTGCTGAGCAAGTTAATTTGAGGATTTCCTGAAGAGATGTCCCGGGACTGAAAGGATTGTCGGCCACCGACCACAAACATCTTCCTTTATGCTCTGAAAGACCCCAACCAGTGGGGAAGGTTAGACCTGATTCTCATTAAGCTCAAATAAGTAGGTGGTCCCGATAACATCCTCAGCCAACTACCGCCTTGATCTCAAGGCCATTCACTCTTTCCTGAGCCCCTGTGTTCACCACTTGTTCATATCAATAGGTGATGGTGTATGTGTAGAGAGTGTTTTCCTCTCACAGAGGGTAATCAATGTCAGGAATTATCTGGACTAGTGAGTAAGGGGAGCTACATCACTGAAAGTATTTAAAGAGGTGGTACATGAATCTTTGACCTGTCAAACAGGTCAGGATTGTGAATATCTGGCCATTAAGGAGGAGGTAATGCTAACAGTAGGTCAGTCATGATTGTATACAATGGCTTGACTGGCCGAATTAACTATTCCTGTTCCTTTTGTTTTCATTTTCTGTAATTTCAAAGTAAACGGCTGCAATTTTCCTGGATGTACTGTTATTGCATGTTATAATCAGAGAGAGCAAAGCATTTTTGAGTCATCTCTGAGTGAGGCTCTACCATGCACTTTGATCTGATTAAGGTCTCAGCAGCACTTTTCTGTCAGTGTATCATTTCCCTACATTCATTTGTCTTTCAAATGTCTTACATAGACAATTTTGAACACATGGAAATATCCAGGCATAACAATCTTCTGTGGAAGGAATTCACACCTTACCAACCCTTTGAGAATCTCTTGTTTGTGTTCTGACCAATGTTGGAGGGTCACTCATGTCTTTTCCCACTCCTCTATTGGTGAAAGCAAATTTTAAATGTAACCAGTTGAATGCTGTGTCCAATGATATCGGTATCAGACTGGGTAATTTTCTAGAAAAATCTGGGACACATAAAGTTGAACTGTGAACAAATGGTAAAATGATAGTGTCCCAAATGTTTTTTTCTGACTTTGAACTTATTCTGCTCACAGAAATGTGTGGGAATGCGGATTTCTTCCTGGAACAGTTGGATTTGGCTGAATTCCCTTTTCTTCGAGCTGTGAATCCTCATCAGGAATCCTCTAGGAGTGGTAAAGATGACTCAGGATTTTTCTGCTCTCATGCCTTGTTTTCAGGCAGAACACAGTAAGAGAGAGAGAGAGAGAGAGAGAGAGAGACCAATTGGCTGCTGCTTCTGAAGCAAGTAATATTTTTCTCCGTCTCTGTGTAGAAAAATACAAGAATGTCAACTGAAAACCAAACTGGACCATGTGCACCTCCATGTACATTCTCTGGAATGGATGATAATAGACTGTATGTTGTATGCAGCATCATTGCTGTTGTTGTGCACAGTGCCTTTCATTAGCAAAAGAAAATAATGTGCCCGTTTTATGATTTGATGAGATGTTTATATGCATCTGCATAATTTTTAAAAATCGGTTGATATCTTCATAATATTTGTGTTAATACCAATGCATCTCATTCAAAAAATATTATCTAGCTTTCGTCTTCTTAACCAAGAGAAAATATGTATCCAGCTGAAAGACTTCTCTGAAAATCGTGGTTCAATAAGATTTCTCATCTAAGATCCAAACAGATAATTCCCGATAACAAAAGGCCTTCATTTCAGGAATGAGTAAAAGGAAGCATCTTTGAACATCTTTGAAAGGAATTGTATCCGGTTTTATTTTTAGTTTAGAGGATCAAAACTGCCCCCAGTGTATCTGATGTGGTCTCAGAAATGCCCTGTACAGATACAGTGAAATATTGCTAATTAAACCAAATACCCGTTGCCACAAACAGCATCATTCCACTTACCTTCCGAATCGCTTGCTGCATCTGCAGATAGACTTAATATGATTCAAGTACCAGGAATATGAAAAACATCTGCACCACAGAGTTCTGCAATCTCTCTCCATTTAAATTGTTCCTGACTGCAATAGACAACTCACATTATATTGTTTCTGCTGAGGGTATCCTCACTAACCTTCCTTGTCTACATCATAATGCAGATTCACTACCTCCATTTGAAGATCTATTGAATGATCATTTTGGTGCACAAGGTAGTTCAGCTTTGATCCATTCAGTCCCTTCATCCAGATATTTGACATAGATTATTGATCATTGATGACCCTACAGTGATCTCTGAGTCAAAACTAGTTACAGTTTTGTTTAAAAAATCATATATCTCTACTATTTCCTGTTAGTGACAGCATCCCTGTTCCTGTGCAGCACTTCAGGCGGGTTGAATGGCCTCGTTCTGGGCTGTGTAATGTACTCAACGAGCTGAATTACTTCATCCTATATTCCTGTGTAATTCTTTGTAGGGATAGAATGTTCTCCTCCCGTCTCATTGTAACGATACAGTCTGGCTGAATGGGATGGTCGTCTACCCTGTAATCGCGTTGAGAGGTGGATTGAGGGAACAACCCACGGGGTAGGGACAGCAGTATATCTTTTAACGGCCGGGAGCATGGATTGAGGGAACAACACATGGAGTAGGGGCAGCAGTATATTCCTGTAACAGTCGGGAGGATGGATTGATGGAACAACACATTGGAAAGGGGCAGCAGTTGGCCATTTGATGACACCATTCAGAATGCTCATGGCTGATCCGAGTGTGTCTGACCATCCGTCTCCTGTCTGTTCCCAATAAACATTGACTCTCCTGTCCAGCAAAGATCAGTCAAGCTCAAACTAAAATACCCTAATTAACCGAGTCTTCACTGCTCCCTGAGGATGGGGACACCACTGACAGCACAACAGTGAAGGGAAAGGGACATCCTTCTTCCACTGTGGGACACATTTTTTAAAAACTGTGTTAACCTCATGTCAAATCACTGCCCCATTTCTAATATAGTGTTACAATAACTAGGAATCGACATTAACCATTCTGCCCTCCAATCTTTTCCCACATTACCACTGACTCTTTCCAATCAAACATGATGCTGCTGCTGTCTCAGGAAGAGCATTAAAAAAGGAGCAGAATTAGCCCTATCGAGTCTGAAATACCATTCAGTCTTTTCTAATATGTTCCACAACATCAGTCTCCTACCTTCTCCCTAGAATCTTTGATCTCCTTATAAATAAAAAAAGTGTTTATTTGTGACTTAATGTGCATTTATATGTGTGTGTGTGTGTGTGTCCATGTGCTTGTTATTGTTTTGTATTTGCGTACTATGTCTGTCTGTGTATCAGCCGTGTGTTTCTATCTGTGTTTGTGTCTATTTGTGTGTGACGATATATGTCTTTGTGTGCTTCTATGTGTGTGCATGCTTATCTCCTTGTATGCATTGTGCATGCTAGTATATTGGGGTATTTACCAATACTTCTGTGTAATTCAATGCCTGCATCTCTGTGCAATGGGATATCTGTTCTTCTGCGAGTGAGAGAGATGAGTTTGGAACTGACAGTAGGTTTGAATTGAGAATTGTTCTTAACAGAATATTGCTCCTTACTCGGTTGGTGGGACGTGGATGTTTCACAATCTCCACACAAGGCCTCCTGGTCCTCTCCGGCTCTCTCCAGGATCCTCCCCACATATCATGGTAGGGGGATGAGGGAACGGATATCCGGCACTCCACGACTCGGCTTAGCCCTTTCTGTCCTATTCCAGGCTGTTTCTCCTGGAATGGGAGAAAGGGAGAGAATGAGTGAGGGTGGGAGTGGATGTGCCTGCTGTTAGTGCTGGGGTAGGTGAGGCTTATGCCCGAAGCGTCGACTCTCCTGTTCCTTGGATGCTGCCTGACCTGCTGCGCTTTTCCAGCAACACATTTTGAGCTCTGATCTACAGCATCTGCAAGCATCATTTTCTCCCAGGTGAGGTGTGACATGATGAGGTGGCCGGAGGGCGTTTGTCCATAGTGTTGTATGAATGTAATGCTATTAATGTGCGGGGCTATTGCATCAGGGACAGAGAATGTGGGGGAGGAAGGTACTGAATTCAACAGAGGGAATGGTCATGCTTGAGCCTTATTTGGAGGTAGAGCGTGAGCCTTGGTTGAGGGTAGGTGCTGTAACAGATATACAGTGAGTGTGAGGGAGCAGTGAGAATATACGGTGACACTTATTCTGACAGAGCGAAATGGATGTTGATGCTTGTCCTGTATTGCTGGACATGTCTTCAGATCATCTCAGCATCGAGGTGAGCCTCCCCGAATGCCTTATCCAAGTCTATCACTAGTAACGACAGAGGCTCTGTCCATCAGATTCCACAGAATCAGTTTGGGTGGATCTTACAAATAGCAAAGAGAAACAAACTTGTTGTGTTATATATCTGAACCAAAACTGTCGCGCAAATGTTTTGCATCATATGCTCTGGAAATTAGATATGCAACTATATGCAAAGGGAAGCTATGACATACTGATATTATCGCTCGGCTCTTAACCTAGAGACCCATGTAATGTTCTGGGGACATGGATTCAAATCCTGCCATGGCAGATTGTGGAATTTGAATTCAATAAGTATCTGGTATCGAGAGTTTATGATGATCAGAAATCCATTGTTGATTTTTGGAAAAACTCATCTGGTTCACTAATGTCCTTTAGTGAAGGAAACTGGCTGTTCTTACCTGGTCTGGCCTGCACGTCACTCCAGGTCCAAGACAACACTGTTAATTCTTAACTGCCGTCTGACATGACCAGCAAATACTGGTTATCCAATGAAGCCCCCATCCTGTGAATCAGTAACAAATACTCGTGGGTTCTGCAGTAATAATAGATGGTGTCAAGTTGAATCGAAACTGAGTAAACTAAGTGACAGCTAATGTTGTGAAAAATAAATTCCATAAGCGTATATCAGGTAGGTTGAAGGGTATGTTGTGAACCAAACTAGAGGTAGATTATTTCGGATTTGGTGCTGTGTGATACTGATCAAGGATGATCAGCCATGATTATATTGAATGGTGGTGCAGGCTCGAAGGCCAGAATGGCCTACTCCTGCACCTATTGTTTATTGTGTGGTCGGAAGGACTAATTACTAACCTTGCTCTGAAGCAGCTTTGGAGGAATAGTGACATTAATATGTTGTATTTTACACGGCGTCTGCATTCAATATGGAATGGTTGAGCATTCTGGAACATCATGGAAGCCCAGAGGCTAGAGTGTCAAGTTCGCTCCAGTGAATTGGGGAAGTACAATATAAAATTCAGCAGGAGAACAATGGTTGTTAGACTCATAGAGTCTTACAGCACGGAGACAGGCCATTCGGCCCAAACTTGTGCATTCCGAACAAAATATTTCCCTGTTTCCTTCTAATCCTTTCCTACCTGTGTGCTTGTCCAAATGTTTTATCAAATTTTGTGAATGTACCCGCCTTAACCACTTCTGCTGGTAGCTCGTCCCATATGCATACCACTCTGTGTGTAAAAGAAATTGCCCCTCAGGCTCCATTTTACCCTTTCCTCTCTGACCTTAACTTGATGCCCTCTAGTCCGTGGTTGCCCAATCCTGGGGGAAAAAAAAACTGAGTGCATTCACTCTATCACTGCCTCCCATAATCTTTTACACTACTGTCAGATCCCCTTCAGCCTCATACATTCTAAAGTGAAAACTCCAAGCTTGTTCAACCTCTCACTATAACTCAGACCATTGAGTCTTGGCAAAATCCTTGTAAATTCTTCTGCACTCTTTCCAGTTTAATAACATCCTTCCTAGAGCAAAGTGAACAAAACTGAACATGACGTGACAAGTATGGACTCGCCAACATCTTGTATAACTACAACATAACTCCCTAATTTCGATATTCAGTTCTCTAACTGATGAAGGCCAGTGAGTCAAATGCCTTTTTCAGTGCCTTGTCTACCTGGGACTCCACTTACAGTGAACTGTGAACCTGAATTCCAGTGTCACTCTGTTCCACTGCACTCCTTAAGACCCTGCCATTCACCATGAAACTCCTGCCTTGATTTGACTTTCTAAAATGCAAGAACTTACACTTATCTGAATTAAACTCCATTTGCCATTTCTCGGCCCACTTCCTCACCTAATCAATGTACTGCTGTAATTTCTGAAATTTCTGATAACCTTCCTCACTGTTCACGATTCCACCTATTTTAGTGTCACCTTGAAACTTAAAAATCATGCCTGTACATTCTCAGCTAAATCATAGATATGCGTGTGTGTGTATATATGTGTGTGTTTTATATATATATATATATATATATATATATATAGTCCCAGCACCGACCCCTGAGGCATTCCATTAATCACAGGCCTCCAGTCCGACAAGCATCCTTCCACGATTACCCTCTTCTTCCTATCATCAAGCCAATTTTGGACCTAATTTGCCAGCTTCCCCTCAATTCCATGCGATCTAAACTTCCAGAGGAGCGTACCATGTAGAACCTGATTGAAGGCCTCACTGAAATCCATATAGACTAAATATACAAACATGCCCTTGTCAAAGTTACTGGTCATATTATCAAAGCCGTCTAACAAACTTGTGAGCCATAATCCCTCATTCGCATGGCCCTGTCTTTCCAAATGCATGTATATCTTCTCCCTCAGAATCTTCTCAAGTAACTTACGTGCTACAGATTTTAGGTTTACTGGTCTATAGTTCCCTGGTATATCTTTGTAGCCCTTCTTGGATAACGGCACAGCATTCACAACCCTCCAGTCCTCCAGGACATCACCCGTTGGCTACCAATGATGCAAATGTACCAACCAGGGCCCCCGCTATGTCTTTCCTGTCCTGCAGTGTTCCTGAATATATATGGTCAGGACCAGGAGATTTATAGAAATACTACAACGTCGGAAAAATATGTTTATTTATTTCGGGTAGAACACCCAAGAGTGATAAAATGAGTTAACAATGATTAGCATAATAAATTAAAGATTATTTTAAGCACATGAAGTGACTTCAGAAGAATTCCAGACATTGTGGAATCCTGAGAATTCTCAGAAATCTACGATCCAGAAAAGGAGGGCCAAGAAACGGGTAAGGTAATCAAAAAGCGAACATGCACACAAACAAATAGGAACATAAAGACTGCATAAATCTATGATGTATATTTCAAAGGAAAGAGAAAAGCATAGTCAAATGTGGAAATCTGCAATCAGGAGAGACGAGCTTATTATGGATAACAGGGAAATGGCCAAGTAAATAACCAGATACCTTGCATCTGTCTTCATGGAGGAAGATCCAGAAAATCACCCAGAAATACGACATCTTCATATAGGACTTGTGGATCGAAAGATATAAAGTCAATTTATATCAGTAACAAGGCATTACTTGAACATGCAGCTGGATTAAGCATTGCTAACCTTGACAAGCCAGATGTACTTCATACCAAAATCTTCAGAAATAAACCACTAATAGAAGTATTAGTTGCACTGTCAATGACTGTGTTCTATTTCTCACTGAATTGTGCATAGTCTGGAAGCCGTTGAAGATAAATGGACATCAGTAAACTTGAACCAAGCACTATAGATGAACGGTAGTGATTCAAGCATCTGCAAAGGGAAGAAGAGATAGTGTGGAGAACTGCAGACCAATTAACTCGACATTTGTGGGGAAACTGTTGGAATGTATTATATAGGATGTGACATTCGTTATTTAGAAGTTAAGAGTAACATTGGCGAGAATCAGTACGCATTTCTGAAAGGGAAATCATACTTGACAAGCTTTGGAATTGTTTGAAGTTGATTCTTACAGCATAGATAATGGGGAACCAGTACAATTGGCATATTTTACATTATTAGAAGGCTTTCTATAAGAACTCACACAATGAGTTCGTAAATGCAATGCATGTGAAAGTTATTTGGAGGAATATATGCAAGTGGTAAGTTAAAGTTTGGATTGCTTTGCTTTAAGGGATTCAGAATACAGATGTAAAGACATGTTGAGGCAGTTTAATGGCGTGTTGGTGAGTACTATGCCTGGAACATTGAGTACATTTTGGTGACCAAATCTGAGAAAGAATATACTGACGACAGAGGAAGTTCAATGGACATTCTCCAGATTAATCCCACAGATGGTGAGATTGCCTGATGAGGAAACTCGGCCTGTGTTCTCTAGAGTTTCAAACAATGAGAGATTGGTCACTGTGAAATATATAAAAGTCACAAAACATGTGACAAGTTGGAAATTAAAAGGTTGTTTCTCCGGCTGTCTAATCCACATTCAAGGGAAATAATGGCAGGGTAAAGGACAAACCAATTAAGGCTGCAATAAGGAGGAAATTCTGCACACGTAGGGGACTCACTCACACGGGGCATGGAAACCTGCTGGCAGCGCAAGTTAGGGTGAATTTCCAGATATTCCACAAGTGTGTCCAGCAGAATCAGAATAACCAGGGAACAGGTCGGACTCATTAGTGACTTGCCAAATTGCATCCAAATGAAGTTTAGTCGTAGGACACAGAAGGTGGTGGTAGACGGCTGCTTGTGTGACTGAGACCAGTATCCAATGGTATACCACAGGGTTCAGTGCTGTGTCCGTCATTGTTTGTGATTCGGAGGTGCTGGTGTTGGACTAGGTGGACAATGCTAAAAATCGCATAACACCAGATTATAGTCCAACAGGTTTATTCGGCGGCACTAGGTTTCGAAGCGCTGCTTCTTCATCAAAGCGCACAATCACCTGATGAAGAAGTAGCGGTTCGAAAGGTAGTGCCTCCGAACAAACATTTTGGACTCTAACCTGATGTTGTGTGATTTTCAACTTAAATATTTATGATACTCGTAAATGATGTAGCTGTGAATATGGACGAGAGGTGGGGAGTGTGATAAGTATGTTTGTGTTTGATACGCAGATTGGCTGGTTGGTTGGCAGTGAGGAGGAAGGCGCTAAGTTACGGGAAGATACAGATGGAATGGTCAGTTGGGAATTCAATGGCAGGTGGAATGTAACCCTGTTAAATATGAGGTGATACACTTTGGAAGAAGGAACCAGACAGGGGAGGACTCAATGAATGGCAGCACACTAGGAAGGTCAGAGGGTGCTTCTACTCACATCCCTGAATGTGATGGACAGGTTAATACACAATTTGGGAAAGCATCAGGGGCTGTAAACATAACATTGATTCATTGAGCCACAGACTATAAGAGCTATGCGGAACTTTGGTGAGGCCAAGATGGAATACAAAATGTAGTTCTGGAAACCACATTACAGGAAGGATGTGAGTGCACAGGAGGGGGTGCAGAGGAGATTCACCAGGATGTTCCCTGGGATGGAGCATATCAGCTATGGAGAGAAGCTGGATAAGCTTTGGTTGTTTAGATTGGAGGAGAGGAGGCTGGGGGTGGGGGTGCGTGATTCAGAAGCATAGGATTACAGGGTGTATGGACAGCTGTTATTCCTTTTAGTCAAAGGGCCACACCTTTAAAGTGAAGGGTTTGCGGTTCAGTGAGGATTTGAGGATTGCTTTTCACCCAGTCTGTTGGTGTCTGAAATACAATTCTTGAGTGGGGAGTTGTCATGGTAATCTCAAAACCATTAGATAATACATGGTAGTGCACTTGAAATGCCTTAAGATTTACAGCTACAGGTATTGTGTCAGAAAGTGGGTCTAGTGTAGACCGTGCTGTATTTCTGATAGTACGCAGTCTTTGCTTCTGTGATTGTATGGTTGTGGAAGGCCAATCACTGAGTACCTTAAGATAGGAATTGATAGGTTTCTGAAGAATATATTAACAAAGTTGATAAGACAGAACTTGTAATATTTTATGACAATATGCTAATGGCAAAATTAAGAGAAAGAAATTTGCAGGACCCGGAAATAGCAGAACTGTGGACCAAACACTTCGGTTATGCCTCCACAGGGGAATGCAAAACAAAAAAGAAAACTTCCTAGCAATACTAGGGATCTTTAGTCTGGTGAGAAAAAGGGAATATAATCAAGTTAGCAACTAGACAGTTTAGACAAAGTATTGGACCGACATTAATGGGCATCGACAAAGTCAACAGAGATTTATGAAAGGGGAATTATATTTGAAATAAGTGGCATTTATCAAAATTATGGAGAAGCTATCAATGCACTTCAAGTGGAATTTCAAAAGAATTTTGATAAAGCCCAAACCTATTGTGCGAAATGGAATCCTGTGGGACTGAGGATAATATATGGTCATGGTTTTAGAATGGGAGAGCTGGCTGGCAACACTGAGTAGGAATAAAATATTTTTTTTAAATGGAAGGCTAGTAGGATATAGCAAGGATCGTGGCTTGGCCCCCAGTTATTCCCAATACATATCATATCTTTGGTTGAGGGCCTCAAATGCAATATTCCCAACTCTGCTGACAGCACTGAACGTGGGTGGGTGAGGGGGATGTAAAAAAGCTCCAAAGTGACTGAGACAAGTGAAATTACTGGAAAATACGTGGCAGATGGAGACCATGGGAGAGATGAGATGCTGTGCACATTGATGGGAACAATAAAACGGCAGGCTCCCATTTGGAAAGGGCGTGGTTGAAAAATGTTGCTCTATAAAGGAACTTTAGCTGCATTTTTGTTTATTTCTGCGCAGCCCTCTCGGTACATATATGGCAATGAGTTCTGAAGCCGGAAGTCAATACTGGGAATGGCATTGGCACGCTGACCAGTGTATATAGACCCAGCAAGTGGGGAACTATGACATTGAAATGAATCTGGATCTCCCTGTACACCAGTCACTGAAAGCAATATTTCAGGAGCTGAAAGCAGGTAGGAAGATAAATGGTGTTTTCACCTTCATTTCAGGAGAATTGAGTATAGGAGTAAGAATATCTTACTGCAGCTGTACAGTGAGACCCCATCTCGAACATTGTACAGTATTGTGTGCAGGTTTGATCACCTTATCCAATAAAGGACAAACCTGACATTGAGGGAGAGCAGTGAAGGATGGCCAGACTGATCTCTGGGATGACAGGCTTGTTGTGGGAGCAGAGTTTGGGGCGACTGGGCTTGTATTCCATGCCGTTTAGGAAAATGAGTGGTGATCACAGTGAAATATATAAAACTCTGACAGGGCGAGACAGATTGCAAGCAGGGATGGCAATTCCCTGTCGTGGACGTTTAAAACAAGGGGCCACAGTATTAGGTACAGAGAGGCCACTTTGCATTGAGATGAGAATAAATGTCTGCACTCAGAGACTGGCGAACCAGGGGTACTCTTTCCCAGATCAGGCTGTGGAAACCAAGGCGCTGAATATAAATAAGGATTTCTGGAAATTATAGGGATAGGGAGAGAGCAGGAGTATCGTGTGAAGATAGATCAGCTATCAATCCAGGTTGTTCTCCAATGGCGCAGCAGCTGTGTTCCTTTGCAACACAGTGTTGTAGAAAATCGTGCAATATTAATAATGGGGTCTATGGGAAAAAGGGTAAGGGACGAACCCCCAAAAATATCAGTCAAGCCAAAAATTAATTTTAGTCTAGTACATACACTAGCACAGTCTAAAATACATCTTTAAATCACATATTGTAATGAAACTGTCCTCTAAATGTAACATTTCAAACTACAGTCACTGTCTACAGCAGTGTACCTTACACCACACTCTTCTCCAGAAAGTGCGTGGGGCTGACTGAACACGTGATGCCGATGGGGAAATTCCAGTTCTCCTCAAGATTCTCCCACAGTTTGAAATAAAGTTCTTTCTAAATGTAGACTACAATTCCCGGTTTCAGGCTCAGTTTCAAGGCTTCCAGAGCGGATTGTATTCCTGTTTTAGCTGAACACATTGATTGTATATTTTGCAGACAGAGGATCCTGAGGCTGGGTTTGCTGTTCAGCTGGTTCCCGGCAAGGAATCGCGTCACAGTGAATGAGAGTTCACTTCATGGATAAAGGTTCATGAATCACATTGCGGCCAAATTGTATTTAATCAACACGCGTTATCAGAGAACTGCCTGTATATTGAATGGAGGAGCAAAATTGATGGACTGAAGGGACTACAGCAGTTCTCATTTTATATTTCACAATGTTTAAACATTATAAGGCATATGAATATTGTATGTATAAAACTGCATGAAGGAGATGTTAGGCCATTAACTAGCACAGGGAAGCTCAATGTGTTGTGTGACGTACTCATTTCCCGATGTTCCTGTGCAACCTGTGGAAAAACTCTGCAAATGTCACAAACCGTCAGATGTTAGGAAGGAAGTCTCTGCATGGTCAACAGGACTATGTTTCCCGTTCCCTTTTCCGACACCAAGGTTGGGCCGGTGTTCTCTCCGGTATATCCTTTAAGAACTCGGAGCAGTTGATACAATTGAGTTTCTTGTTGGCTGTTTCAGAGACCATTGAAGAATTTATCACATGTTTGTGTGTCTGGCGTCACTTTTAGGCCAGACCAGGAAAGCACGGGAGTTTCACTTCCTCAAAGTACATTGGATAAGGAGATAGATGTTTACAATCAACATTGGACACAAGATCACTGTTACTGACACCAGATTTTAGATCTCGATATGTTAATAATTGTTTTTATTATTCCACCAGCTGCCAAGCATTAGCCTGGTCTGTATTCGTAATCCAATGACAATTCCACTACAGCACTATCTCCACATGGGGACCTATCGGAAACTACACTAAGCTGGTGATTAATGTGCTGCTTGACAACTCTGTTAAAAAAAAACTCCCACAACCTTGACTGTCGTGATGGGACTGATGAGATGCTAATTGGTCAGATTGTATTTATTCCCCTCTTAGGGAACTGGTCATAGCTGAGTAATTTTTCACATTGCCAGGGAGATGTGAGAGTTGGAACTGGAATGAAACAGCTTCCCCAGGGACACGGCTTGTTGTGCAGCACAAGTCTTCAGTCCTATTGCAGGAATGGGTCAGGGCCCATTGCCTTTGTCGTATCTACTGTGTTCAGCTGTTTCTTCATGTCATCTGCAGCGAATCGAATTGGTTGAAGACTTTCATCTGTGATTCTGTGAGCATCATGATAGGGTGAAGTGGATCATCCACTCAACATGTCTGGCTGAGGATAGTGCAGACACCACATACTTGACTTTTCGACTGATGCACAGGACTGTTCCATTATTTGGATGGGGATATTTGTGCAGTCCTCTCCTCCAGTAAATTGTTTAATGGTCCATCGACATTTATGCTTGGATTTGGCAGGATGACAGAGCTTAGATCAGGTTTGCTAGTCGTGGGATCATTTCTGCCTCTGTACCAGATGTTAGTTCTGCTGTTTCGAATGTAACCAGTCAACTGCGGTAGCTTTAATGGGTTGTCATCAGATGGTACTGACCCTGACATGTTCACCAACACTCATCACTGAACCATAGATCTGCTTGATGTTCATAGTGGACTGAGAGATTATCCTGAGTGAAGGTTACAGATTGTCATTGAATACAATTCTGTTTATGCTGCTGCTGTGATCTACAGCATCAGATGATAACCCAGTTTAAGCTGCAATATCTACAATTCAATTCCACTGACTGTCCCCCAGTTCACACCGAGACCCATTCACCCAACAGCCCTGTATTCACTGACCTACTCTGGTTTCTGATGCGGCAACCCTTTCATTTTCATATTCTCATTCTGTTGAAATTCTTTCCTTGGTGTCAGGCCTCCAATTTGTTACTTTAACTCAATCAATTTAAGGTAGTAATCTGAATCTTTTCCCTTCAGTAATGCCATCTTCTGTATTTGAAGTGAATGTGTTTCCTCTGTTTTTCTCCCTGACCATGATTCAGAGCTCTGCAGTGTCAGTGATGCCAGCATTATGCAGTTTCAGAGTCAAGGAACTTGTCACCATGCGTTATTGTTCAGTTCCCAGTGTACGGCGCTCCATGTTGGACAGAATATTTGGGCATCTTTGACATATGTCGTTGGAAATTGTTCAAAAACAGAAATTGCTGAAAAATTGCTGAAGATGTTGCAGCATTTTCTGGAGTGAATACAGATATAAACTTGCAGGTCCATTGAACCTTCGACAAAGCTCCCTGTCTCTCCAGCAATTTTTGGTATTTTATTTACAGTATCGATCGTTATTTGTTTAATTGAAATTTTGTTCTGTGCCCCTATTCATTTCTGGATAAACTCAGCAGGTCTGTCAGCATCTGCAGAGACAGAGAAACAGAATTAGTGTTTCGAGTCTAGTGTGACACTTCTTCAGAATGAAAATGATTGGAAAATGTGGTTTTAATCCGTAGCCAGAGATGGGGAATGGGTGACAGGGAAAAGAGGTGTTACAAAAGATAAAAGAAGAGTATGTAAAACGGGTTTAAATTAAGATGTAACTGGGGGAAAGGGGTTCTCTCTATTGAGTGCAAGATAAGGAAGACACAAGCACACAAGGCCATAGGGAGACCAGGAGGGGGCATTTTGACATATGGTATTATATAGATCTGCCATAGATACGTTTTCATTGTCGAGATCATCACCCCCTTTAGACAAATAAATGCAGGTGCTTGACGTCTTATTGGCACTCGTAAGTGTTTCATGTTGCCTCAGTATTGTAATATGGAGAAAGACAAATAACAGGATGAAGTTTGGGCTGAGTATTATTTTACTGTCATGTTTAATATAGTTTCAAATTTGCAGTACTTATCTTTAAATGTATGTTCTTGAAGTTAGTATCAGATGGAGTGTAGAAGGTTGTGGGGCTGACATTCCATAAGTTTATGAAATCATGAGAGGTATGGATCGGGTGAATATCCAAGGGTTTTTCCACAGGATGGGAGAGTTCGGCCATGGAAGGCATAGGTTTAATTTGAAAGGGGAACATTTACAAGGGGCTCAGGGCAATGACTTTACACAGAGGGTTGTGTGGAAATGGAATGAGCTGCCAGAGGAAGAGTGGTAAATCCATGTACAGCTCCAACATTTGAAACTCATTTGGACAAACATATGAATGGGAAACATTTAGAGGCATATGGGCCAAACGAAAGCAGATGGGGCTAGTATAGTTTGGAAAACCTGGCCAGCATGGACATTGAGGAAAGCTTCACGCAGAGTCAGTGTGGTTTGGTGAAAGGGAAGTTATATTTTGCCCTGTAAGATCATGCAAAGTTTTTTTTCGAGATGCCTGAAAATGTAACAAGCGGATTTGATATGGGGGATATCTGATAGACAAGAGGCTTTCCAAAACTTTTCCACAGGGTATGATCAAATAAAAGATCTTACTCAAGCCAGAAGATCGTAGGATGACGAATGATGTATTAACATGTGATGGTGATTGGTTAACACATCGAAATGGGAGAGTCAGGATGAGTGGATCTTTATGATAAATGTTTATCTGCTGGAGTACCACAGCTATGAATCCGATGGCATCAGTTATTGACAATCTATACTGACAGCCTGAAAGAAGGCGTTGTGTGCAATATACAGCCGAGTTTGTCGATGAAACTGAGAATCAAAAGGCAGGCTGTTTTTTTTTAACGGAGAGGACTCCCATTCAAGGAGCAGTACAAAGGATTGGAGGGTGTATGAAACATAACGTCAGCATGCTGATGCAGCAATAGTTACTTGCTGATGCAGCAATAGTTAGTTGGGACATTAGGCGGCTTCCTGGAATAAAAAGGTTGAGTTATTGAGAACCTCTATAATGGTGAGGTGATTATTCATTGGGGGTTAAATGAATGAGGAGAGATACTGCTGAAATATACAAGACACAGAAAGGGCTTGAGAAGGCAGATATTGAGAAGTTGTTTCCATTCCTGGGCAGATTGTCGCACTTCAGGATATAGGTACCGAATAAGGAGTATCGATTTCAATCTGAGATGCCAAGTGATGTCTTCTCTCCGAAGGTAGTGAATGTCGGGAATTCCCTGACCCAGAGAGGTGTGGAGGGATACAAGGAGTCGGTAAGAAAGTGGAGGTGAGCCCTGGAGTAGATCAGCCATGTTCTTATTAAATGACAGGGATAGCCTGATGGGCCGAATGGCCTACTCTTGTTCCTATTTATTAATTTCACATGTTATGCTTTTGGAAAGTAAATGGTCTTTTCCTGGAAGTTGTGTTGTACAATGTTGCACTCAGGGAGAGCAGATGATTTGTTTGAGTTAACCCCGGGTGGGGTATGGGATGTATTCCCAGCGAATCTGGCCTGTAACATGACCAACATCTGGAGCCGAAGTTACAGAGAGGGGAAGCCTGGAAAGAGGGATTGGGGGTGGGGGTCGGTTCCTGACCCAGCCTGGATTTTCCAAGTACATTTCCATAACAACACCTCACCATCGGAGTGGCCTCGATCTTCCCCTCTGTATCAGGTCCGAAGGGCTGAATGGAACATCAGAACACAGGGCTGAGGGATATGAGCGAGCCAATCGGCCCTTGGACACTACTCCACTAGTAAATAAGTTCATCTCATTGTGGTCCCAACTACACTTCTCTCTCCATGCGCCATTATCCCTGATTCACCTGTCTATGGGCAATCAGGTGAAACCAAGCTCAATATAATATAAAGATTCAGCCATCCCAAACTTCTGGGAAAGAGAATTCCCGCTTGAATGAAATCCGACTTGGTGAATTTCTCCTAATTCCTGCTCTGACTGAGATTGGAGGGTGTCACTGTTTCTTTATCTAGTCCCACTCCTCCACTGCTCCCAACAAATTTTAAATGTGACCAGGTTGGTGATATGGCAATCATAAAGGTCTCAGACTGGGTCAGGTTCAGTGACAGGAACAAGTCAGGCAGATTTCTTTAGTCAGCCACAATTAACTAATAGAACTAACGGGTGTGCATGGTGGATCTGTGATTAGCACTGCTACATCCCATCACCATGGAGCTGGGTTCAATTCCAAACTCGGGCGACGCTCTGTGTGGGGTTTCCTCACAATGCTCCAATTTCCCCCCACAGTCCAAAGATATGCAACTTACAGTGGATTGGCCATGCTACATTTCCCATAGTGTCCAGGATGGGTAGGTTAGTCATGGGAAATGCAGGGTTACATGGATAGTGAAGGGCAGGCAATTCTGGGGGATGCTCTTTGGACGGTCAGTGTGGACTTAATGGATGGGATATCCTGCTTCCACACTGAAGATATTCTTTAAAAATGACAATAAATTTGGACTATACCCAGTAGGTATCTATTTGATCCACTCTCCTCTCGGTCTTGTATGTTTCAATAAGATCACCTGTGTTTCCAAGAGTGACCTGTTAAAGCCTTCGTAATATCAGGTACTCATTCCTGGAATACGTGAAGTGAAACATCTCCGAACTGCTTCCAATATAATCATATCCTTCCTCAGATAAGGAGACAAAGAAAAATTAATCTCACACTCAGAGCTTGTGTTTTATTTTTGTTTTCTCAGTGTTGTGGGTCTTTGTAACTCTCTTCCACACAAATCATTGAAGGCAAAGATATTGAATATTTTTGAGGCACAGACAGAAGGTTCATAAATAACAATGGAGTCGAGGATTATCGGGGATTGGCCCGAATGTACGATTTGTGGAAAATGTACAGTAGTACCAAATGACACGGCTCCAGAACATCCAGGAATATAATTCAAAACTGATGGAAGATGATGGAAGCTCAATGTATATTCGGATGGCTTTAATTCATGAGAGCTCCAGGATTATGTGTTTTCAGGACTTTTCAGTGGCGGTGATTCAGAAAAGAAAATATTGTGATGACGTCAAGAGAAGAGTAATGGAACTCAGGTTTCAGTATTCTTTATGGTACCCAACGGAGCTTCGTATTGCTTTGAATGGATCAATGAACTTGTCTGACTCTCCAGAGAAAGCAAAAACTTTGTGGACATTTAAAGTAAGCAGGATGTTGAGATAATCATGTTTCTCTCTTAAAGAAATTTGTTGGATTTTTCTAGTATGAACCAGTGTTAAATTATAGTCGGGGATTGGTAGAATACTCACTTTTAACTTCTTCATACTATTACTACACTTTTTCTCTTTCCTCTTTCTTTTCTTGTGTCTGGGGTGTGGCTCAAGTTGGAGCGAGTTACAAATGTGGTTGTGATGACTAAGTGCCCATCTATTAATTGTTATTAATTGCCCTGGATGCCATATTGGAAGCGGGCAGAAGATAAAGTTTTGTGACATGTAAGCGTCCCCATTGGGCGGGTGGGGGGGTGGCAGTTGAGAAAACTCTATCAAGTGTCATTGGTACATTGGATTTTGTTTCTTTTTTTAATGTTTTTAGCTTTGGAAAGTTTTGAGAGCTTGTTAGTTGCAGTAGTTTTAGTTTGTACAGATTTAAGCTCAATGAGTCTTTTGTCATCAATGCTTAGCGATGTGTAATTTGATATGAAATTCTCTCGAGTTCAAATATTGCTACAGTATGTTATGGATAATGATATGCTTAAACGGTGTACCTGGAACATTAAGGGGAGCCATCTGACATTCAAGAGGGAAAATGTGCTTTATCGTCTTACAAAAGAGAGAGTGAATGTTGTCCTATTGCAGGAGATGCACCTTGATTACAAGGAACGTTTGACGTTACAGCAGGGAGGGTTTGATCGGGTTTATTTCTCATGTTTTAATACTAAGAGTGGGGGAAAATCATAATGGATAGGAAGAATATTCCATTTAAATTACTAGATTATATTAAAAACCCATGGAAGGATCGTAATCCTCAAAGCCTTGAACTATGGGAATTAATTTGCATGTTTATTGCCACCCGGTGCACCCTCTCAAGCTCCTGGAAGATGCCTTTCCCAAATTAAGTTATCTGGCATCGTGGCACATTATTGTAGAAAAATTGCAACTGTCTTATGGCCCTACTGTGGACAGAATATCCAAAGGTCCCCAACATCCTCGTTATAATGTAAGCAATTAGTGGATTTGTGTGCAGAACTAGAGCTGGTGGATGTCTGGAGGCAAATCTGCCTCACAAGTAGGGATTTTATTTTCTTCTTTAACCCGCAGAAATTGCACTCGAGGGTTGATCTCTTCCCCATCCCTGCAACAATCCTAGATTCGGTGGCAACCTGCGCAATTAGGAATATTATCCCAACATACCTGCCCCAGAAGTGGGATAGAAGTCACATAAGATTATGTTGTATGCAGATGGTCTTATGTTTTTGTCAAATCCCGCAATTTCGGTAGCTCACGTGATGCAATGCATTAATTCCCTTGTCACTTTTTCTGGCTTTAAGATTACTTTTACAAAGTTGGAGGCCGTGCCTATGGGAGATATTGGGGAAATACCTGATGTTGAGGGCAAATCCTGGTTTCCTTTTAAATGATCACGGGGGGGGGGGGGAGTAGGGTGGGGAAGGACCCTATTTCGATATATTCATTACATGCATCTTTGATCATTTATTTAACGTGAACTATGCCCATTTGTTTAACAAAATTAAACAAGACCTTCAAAGATGGGAGGCAAATCCAATATCCTGGCTAGATCGCAAAGCTGTTCTTAAAATGAATGTCTTTCCTTATTTGCTATACCCCTTGTGAATGCTTCCTTTGATGTTTCCCAGACAAATATTTAAGAGACTTTATGGCTGGTTTATCTGTTTTATTTGGCACCATACGCGACTTTTTATCAAGCTAACCAGATTGCAACAACCCCACTGATTGTGGGGAGTAGATCGCCCAGATAAAAGCTATCAATTAAGATATTTTTTATCCCATGTTATTGCCCGGGACGCTGAGGACTCGGCATCAATACTGTGAGATATTGAAACCTCTCAGGCAAAGTGAACCCTGATTAGTCTGTTTTTCTTAGCTAAAGTGACAACATTTAAGAAGTATTGTCATAACCCAATAATTATCAATACTGTTAAAAAACATGAATGACAATGCATCAAATTGAGGGCAGTAAAGCCAAAACCATGTTTCTTACCCCTATAATTGGTATCCTGGGTTGTCATCCTGGGATAATAGATTCCAGGTTTAAACTGTGGGCAGCAAGGGGTGTGCCTTGCTTGAGTGATTTAGAATTAGTGGAATCCCTACAGTGTGGATACAAGCCCTTGGGTCCAGCAAGTCCACTTCGACCTTTTGAAGAGTAGCCCATCCAGAACCATTCCCCTACCATCCTATATTTACCCTGACTAATGCCCAAACCTACACATCCCTGAACACTATGGGTAAATAATCAATGGCTAATTCATCTAACCTGCACATCTTTGGACTGTGGGAGGAAACCCACACAGACACGGCGAGAATGTTAACTCCACACAGTCAGTCACCCAAGACCAGAACTAAAGCCGAGACCCTCGTGCTGTGAGGCAGCAGCGCTAACCACTGAGCCACCACGTGTTATTTGATGGAGAAACAGTGATATCATTTGATCAAATAACTCGTACGTACGGACTACCTCGTAGAAACTTCTTCTGTATTTTTTTCCAGATCAGATATTTGATTAAAAAAAACACACTTTTAACAGGCTCTTACAGATCCGATAGAGGGAAGAGGTAGACTATTGCTCAGAATACACTCTCTGTCAGTACCCTTTATCATTAGTTGGAGAATATCCCCTCAGACAAGACTGTGCAGCTTTGTGATGTCTGCGAGAGAGAGTTCAGAACACTTCGGAGACATGGGAGGATATTTGTGAAAATGCTGAAAGGATTTTGATCTGTAATAGGACCCATTCCGTGCAGTTGAAAATTCTTCACAGTGTCTATCTGACCCAGATTGTCTCTCAAAATGCAAAGTGGGATTACCTTCAGCATGTTCTAAATGCAGAAAGACTATAGGCACTCTTACTCATTGCTTGTGGTCCTGTTGCAGGCTTCATCTATATTTGAGCACTGTGGTAGGTGTGATAGAGTGGGTATTGAGGACTGAATTGGAGATGGACCTAGTTTCTGTTTTCCTGGTTCTGCCCAGGGTAGTTTCCACAGATGAACATGGGGAAAAATAAATATATCCTTACTTTCCGTACTTTCCATGTTAGGGAATATAGTCTGTTGGGTCGTCGTCAGCTCTTCATGGAGAATATCCCTTTCGAGTTTATCACTGGTATGGTGCACCAAAAAAACAAAGATTTATATGAGGCATTGCAGCCCTTTTTGTATTACGGCAATACAGGGTTATCGGCCACTCCAAGAAGGTTTTTATATAACCATGATGCTATTGACTAATGAATCTAATATCCAGCGATGAAGAACCATGAACATAAATAAATGTATCAGTTAATGCTCTTGATGAACGAGAGCTATCGTTTTGTTGTGCTGAGCTGTATTGTTTATTCATTATTTATTGTTTAGTTTTGGGTTTCTTCTGTCTGTGCAGTGTTTTAACTTATTTTGTAAGTACATGGAACTGGATGTATTTTTTCAGTTATTTGAGTTGTGTTGTTATTGACTTATTATAATATTAAAAATCTCTTTTTCAATAAAATATTTTTGAAAATTAAAATGCTAACATTGATAGAATAGAGTCACAAAGTACTCTCATCAGAGAGACCACTCATGTTGGTTTCTCCTGAGGATCACCACACCTCGGGTGATGGGGTGAGGTGAGAGAGCGTCCCTTTCATGGTAACCTCTGTAGGTGTGGGGAACCGAGCCTGCACTGTTGGCCTCCCTCTGTATCACAAACCAGCCGTCTGTCCAACTGAATGGGAGAACTGTGTGACTTATACAGACAGAAACAGTCTCAGACAAAGGGTAAAAGAAACATTCATAACAAGTAAAGTGGAACAATTCAGGTCATGGTCAAGATGACGGCTGAGGGTAAAAACGGTCTCTGCTCGAAATTGTATTTTATAACAAGACGTGTTTAGAAGCTGTCTTTGTTTTAATACCATTAAGGTGAGTCAAGTGAAATAACCAGAATTATTAAGTGTGATTGGATATCTATAACCATAAGATAAGTGTAGATTTTTGTTTGGTCTGGGTGAAGCATGCTGACAGTTGCATGAAGGTATAAAGATGATGGAATATATTGTTAGGTAGCCGTAACCATGGGAAATGCCCTCAAACAGGCGCTTGAAAAATGGGGTAAAAGTGACTGAGTGCTGTTTGGCCAATGACAGGAACCTCGGGGGTTGAATGACTCAAAGTTCCCGTAACATGGAGCTGAGAAGACCATCAGTTCAGCGGGGACCTTATTAAATGCCAGAGCACGTTTGAAGGGCTGAATGGCCTCAGCATGGTTTGAATTTTATGTGATTTGAAAAACGTACTTCTCTACTCCTTCCTCTTATATGTTACACACTGGGAAACTGCCATTTTCCTGAAACTGGGAATTATTTGGAACATTATCTGGAACATTCCATAATCAGCATTCTCCAGAATATTCCATGATTGTGTGGGATGTTTTGCAAAGGCGAGAGATAGAGAGAGTGAGAGAAAGCGTTGCATGCAGTTATGAGAGTGGGGAACCATGAGTCTTTTTCGGGGTAGGTGCGATCACAGATATACAGTGAGTGTGAGGGAGCAGAGAGAATACGGTGACACTTATCCTGAAAGAGCAGGGAAGGTTATTGATATTTGTCCTGTACTACTGGGCATTTCTTCACACCTCAGATACTGCACTGAGCTGGGCGGTGAACTCAGACCATGATTGGTGGGTTTAGTGGTGTGGCTCTTTCTAGCAAGAGAATGTTTTCTCTCTGTAGTAGCTCATCTAATACGCCCGCCGTGCTCCGTCAACAAACCATGCTGTAATTGCCCCTTATCTGCCAATCTGCCATTTCCCTGCCTTTGCTCTGTATCCATCTAATCCTGTCCTATCTGTGTATTTGTCCAAATGCCTTTTCAATGTTGTTATTGTACCCACTTCAATCACTTCCCCTGGCAGCTCAGTCCATATGCGTACCACACGCTGTGTAAAAAAGATGACCCTCAGGTTCCTTTTTATTTTTCCTCTCCAAACATGAACGGATGTCCTCTCGTCTTCGATTCCCCAACCTTGCAAAAAAAGTATTCACCCCAGGCATGCATCTTATAATTTGATAAAATCTATACTTCCATAAAACCACCTCAGTTTCCTACTCTGTAAAGAAATAAGTTCTAACCTGTCCAAATTCTTCCTATAAATCAACCCTTTAGCCCAGGAAACATCTAGTAAATTCCTTCTACATTATTTTTTGTTCATTAATATCCTTTCTAGAGCAAGGTGAACAAAACTGTACAGAATACTCCAACTGCAGCCTTACCAACTTTCTGTACAACTGCAACATAACGTCCCAACTTCTATACTCAATGCCCTGATGTAGGCCAGTGTGCCAACAGCCTTCCTCATGGTCCTGTGTACCTGTGACCCAAATATCAGATAACCGTGCACCTGATCTCCAACGTCGTTTTGTTCCACTACACTCCTTAAGTCCCTCTCAATCATCCTTAAACTCCTACCTGGATTTGACTTTCCAAAATGCAAGACGTCACACTTATCTATATTAAACTCCATTTGCTAATTCTCAGCCGACTTTCCCAGCTGGTCAAGGTATTGCTGCAATTTCTAATAATGTGCCTCTCTCTAAACGATGCCTCTAATTTTAGTGTCATCTGCAAACTTACTAACTTGCGTTGTGCACTCTGATCCAAATCATTGATATAGATAACAAACAGCAATGGGCCCAGGACCGACCGCTGAGGCATGCCAATTGTCACAGGCTTCCAGTCCGACAAGTATACCTCCACCATAGCCGTTTGCTTCATAATTTCAAGCCAATTGTGTCGCCAATTTGCCAGTTCACCTTGGATTCTATGTGATATAATCTTCTAGAGTGGCCTACTATGTGGATCCTTATGAAAGGTCTTACTGAAATCGAAATAGAAGATCTCTACCACTGTGCCCTCGTCAAAGTTCCTGGTCACTTCCTCAAAAACCTCTAACAAACCTCGTAAGGCATGATCCGCCACGCACAAAACGAAGCTGACTGCTTCAAATCAAACTTTGTATTTCCAAATGCATGCACATTTTATCTTTCAGAAGCTTCTCATTTGGTTTTAGCGAAAACAGGTGTGAAGCTTACTGCTCTATATTTCCTGGGCTTTTCTTTGCAGCCATTCTTGAATAAGGCACAACTTTGCTACTGCCCAGTCTTCCTGGGATCTTGGCGCTTAGGCTTTATCTCTCGTCGCTTCTTGCAGTGGTCATGGATGTATCAGGTCAGGACCAAGAGATTTGTCTGACGTTGTGCATTCTAATATGTCCAACAGAAACTCTACTGTGATATGGACAGTACCAAGATTGACAACTAACTCTTAACTTCCAACAGTCACAGGTCTTCATGTCTTTCTTCATGTTAAACACAGAGGGGAAGTTGAGGAATTCACCAAATCTCTTGAGGTTTTACACATGCATGCCTATTTTGGATTTTAAAGCATCCTATTCTTTCCCTAGTTGTTCTTTATCTTTACCATACTGAATTTGGATTCTCTCTAAATTTCTCAGCCAAGGCTATCCCATACTCCCTTTTCACCTTGCTGATTTCGTTCTTCACTAAACTACCTCTATCCCCTGTATACCTCCAGGGAATCCTTGATCCGAGTTGCCTGAACCTGAGCCACGCCTCCATTTTTTCTGGTCAGAGCCTCAATATCTCTTGACATCCAGGGTTCTCTCTTCCAGTCTCACTTTGCCTTCACACCTCACAAGGAAAATGGAACATTGAACTTGAGCTCTCTCACTTTTAAAGCCCTCCCACTTGCCCGAAATCCTTTACCTCGAAACAAACAACTCAATCATCCCCTGCAATCCCTGTCTAATTCCAAACAACATACGCCTTGCCCCATTTAGAAGTTGAATCTGTGGACCAATTTTGTCCCTCCCATAACTATTAAAAAATTACTCCACCTCTAATCACTTTCTCTCAAAATGCTCCTCCACTTTATCTCCTTCACCTATCCTGCCCTATTTCCCAACAGTAGGTCGAAATTTGTCCCTTCCCGAGTAGGTTATTCTATATATTGATTGTGGAAACTTTCCCTGAACACACTTAACGAATCACGTTCCATCAAGTTTCTTAACCATTCTGGTACTCCCAGTCTATGTTCGGAAATTGAAATCATCTATTATAACAATCCTGTTGCTCCTGCAAGTCTCCCCAGTCTCCTTGTAATTTCTTCCTCTAATTCCCATTCTTGATTTGGAAGCTTACAGTGAAACCACTATAACAATACCATCCCCCTCTAACTACTTGCACCATTCACTAAAACCCAATTGGATATTATCTCAGTCATTCAACTGTTAAATACTGGTGTGATACTCGCCTAATCAGTAGTATTGCTATTTGAA